>NC_141859.1:6584642-6889107 GCF_024713525.1 Acromyrmex echinatior | reverse complement strand
TTCAGAATTTTTGATCAACTTTTTAGTACTGCATTTTCTTATTGGCAAATATTTTTTACTAACATGAGAAAATGTGGTACTAAAAAATTCTGAAAAAATTCTCAGAACTCTATGAGAAGAAAATAAACAATTTTCATTTTAAAAATAAGACATTTTACTTGTTGTTTTTCTGTAATAGTACTGGAATAAAAAATTATTAAAAATCGATGATTTTTAGTAATTAATATCTTGTTAATTATATTGTAAAATTGCAAAATGGTAGAGGACTTTTTGACTCAGTTTAGTTCGTCCTATCAGCACACGAAATATTTAGCGATTATTCTGAAACATCTTGTAGATACTAACCTAAGGATAGTTCCCCAAATCATAGCACTTAAGATATTTATAAAGTTTGGATAATTTATTAAAAATATTCTATAAATTGTAATTAATTGTAAATCTATATCTCTGTCACCTATATAAAAATGTAAGATATACACTGTATAAAGACATGATACTATGGAATAAAAAATGTATACGATCCATCCAATTATTATTCGAATTATCCAGCTACGCAGCCGTTGGTATTTTTTTGGAGCACCGAGTGCTTCCAATGTGTCGTCTACTATGGAAAGTTCATGCAAGCACAGTCTCAATTCCTTAAAAAAAATCATATTGATCGATTATGCGACATAAAAAAAAATTATTACTTTATATTTGAATCAAAATTGATATTACAGTGTGTATAGGTAACGTGATAGATAAAGAGTTATTGAAACTTGATTAAACAATCATAAGAATAATAATTAATGTTGAAAAACTCCTTAATGTTAAACAATTTAAAGACTAGAATATAAGGGGAAGTAGGCGTCAGCGCGGTATTTGATGCGTAAGAATATAACAATGGAGACATATATAACATTTTTAATAGAATAGAATAGAATATTTATTCACTTCAGCTCTCATTTCCATCTCTCGTTATGTTTCATCTCTCATTTCTTTTCTTCACCTCTTCCCATTTCTGTCTAATCCCTTCCTTTACTTCCGCTTTTATATTTTCCTCTAAACTTTTCTTCTTTAACATATTAAATCTTTTTGATACCTACTTGTGGCTTTCTTCCTATCAATTAATGTTGTTTCTCATCAGCTTTATACTTCCCTTCCTTTCCAATGTCGGACAACATTTTTATTTCCTGCCTCTCTTGCGCGTTTTTTTATCCGCTCTAATCTCTGCTACTTCACCTCGCCGTGAAACGCTTGCTATTTTCTTCCTCCGATCTCCCCTCCAATTACTCGCCTGTATCTTGCACTAGATTATCTAATTAACTCTCGCTGAGTTAACGAACCTATACGCTTAGAATATCGCTAAGACACTACTTGCATTCTCTCGTGCGCCTTCCAACCAAATCCAAGTCTATTTTTAATATAAAAGTATAAAAAGTTCGTATATAAAGTCCGTATGCGTTTCGACTTACTTCAAGTTATTCTCAACAGAATTAATATAATTCTATTTATTATAAGAATTACTTGTTTCTTTCTGGCCAGTAAACTGTGATGAAGTTAAGGAATCTCTTTGTGATGTTAGATGGTTGGCATCATGATCCAACTCCCCCGCGCTACTTCCCCTTACATTCTAGTCTTTAAATTGTGAAAATTTGATTAGTATTTGAAACATATAAGATTTAAAAAAGTTATATATATGTTAAAAATTAATTTCAGAAAGTAATATAAATATTTACGTTGCCAAACATTTTTATACCAATCTACAATAAATAATAATATAAACATTAAAGTTGATCTGTTCAAGAACATGTTATAAATTTATATTTGCTGTAAATGTGAGATCAAGACTTTAATACTCTCAATAAAGAAAACGATTAAATATAAAAATTAATAAGGAATTTAGATAAATATAATATTAGAGACTAATAAACAATACATGAGTACATGATTTTAAAATTTTTACCTTAAAATAAAAGTAGTGGACAAGTATGAATGAAATCGCGGTGATCACATTTTGAATTTCTAGCCAATCGTCTAACTTATTCCAAGTATCGAAATAATATTGATAGTAAAAGAAATATGTATGAAAGCTCCATATGACAAAAGTATATAGGCAAGAAAGATACGGCCGTGGTTGTCCAAGAGGATATTCAAACATGCTTAAACTGTAGAACGAGCTAATGATTAATAATGGTGCCAGTGCTGCCTGTAGCGTCTTCGTCATCGTTTCCGATATCGGCTAGTAATTCGAATTAATTCTTGTCACACGAGACACTAACGCGTTTAATACTCTTCATAAGAATTTAAAAAATAGATTTTTTTCTGTAAATCCTCTAGAAACTTGTGAGAATTATACTATAAGGTCCGTATATGTATATTCCATATTATACATTAAAGGATGAAGTATCAACTAACAAGTATTGAGCGACGGAATAAAATATATATGCAGATAATCTAGATTAGATTACTTTATTCTCGCGGAATTTGTATTCATATATATATTATTACATAGTATAAATAAATACAAACCATCTTTGCAATATTATTTTTTTATACTAGGTATAAAAAATACATAATAGCATGGTGGAGGAAGACGTGTCTTCATGATAGATGCTTCCACCAAGTATAATAGTATGGTAAAAGAAGATACGTGTTCTTCCACTATACATAATAGATACTTTATTTACGACACTTTTGAACGACACATATTGATGAATTAAAACTGATAACTTCATTGAAATGTTTTATATATAGATGTTAATACACACACAATATAATGTTTTTTATAAATTAAACGTGCGTAAAATTATTTTTGTAACAATAATATAATTTAATATAGAGCCATAAACAAGATACTTAAATTTTTATTATATTCTTAAAATACGAGTATTTTTATGTACATTTAATTAGATATGTTACATATATATACATATATATAATATAATATAATATATATAATATAATATATATATAATATAATAAATTTATTGTTACAAAAATGAATATTATCAATAATAAAATTATATATGACGTAT
This sequence comes from Acromyrmex echinatior, assembly GCF_024713525.1. Taxonomy (NCBI): domain Eukaryota; kingdom Metazoa; phylum Arthropoda; class Insecta; order Hymenoptera; family Formicidae; genus Acromyrmex; species Acromyrmex echinatior. Next base: position 6,886,090 of record NC_141859.1, on the reverse strand, counting down.
ACATATTGATAAATTGATGTGTATTCGATATTTATTTTTAAAAATTAATCGATAATTGCATAGTAATATAGATAATAATATTTTACATTTTTCAGATGGTATCTTCTCTCTGGGTATGACCTTGTCGTTGGGATGGCTCAGTACCTCAAGGATCAGTAAGAAATGACAATGAAATCGATGTCGAATCGACATCGATTTGACGATTTGAACGTCGAATAGCGAAGTTTATGTGAAAATGCTACGGGGGGATAAACATCCTCGCGCGCGTCGCCGATTTAATTGAACGTAAACAAATCGCAGCCGGTTCGTCGCGCGCGCATTTGCTTCGAGAGTGCCGTTGAAGTTATCGGACTAATGGATTTTTCAAAACCCATTCGATGGAATTCTAGTTTGATGAGAGAATCATATATTTTCGATGTTTGACAGTAAGTGGAACTTTCATTGAGATACTGTATAAGGTGGCTACCATGGTCATTGCAACTCTCATGCCAAGTGCTCCGCACAAGGTGATGTCGGTCGTGTACTCAGTGAGAAATAATAGAAATGATGTCAAAATGATATTGAAATGATCATCGAAAACAAGTAAAAATTCAACATCGTTTCAGGCTCGCTTTTGAGAAAATTTCGATATCAAAATCAACTCGATTTCGAACAATTTTTGATATCGAAATCAGCTCGATTTCAAATAATTATTGAAGTCGAAACTAATGGTCGTATTTAACAGACTCAACTGTTGGGGAACGGATCTGTGAGCGCTCTCTCTCTCTCTCCTCCCCCTTCCCCTCTCGGTGTTATTATATTAATCTATCTAAAAGAATACCAATAACAATGAGAGCGCTCACAGATCTGCTCCAGTTGAGTCTGCTGAACGCGACCAATGTTGAATTTGATAAATCAGAGTGCAGGATAGACTACAATCGCATGAACAAATGTTTTGAAGCATTCTTTGATTCACTAAAAAAAATTTCCAGCGGTGTGGATCGGAAGTAACCGTTCCAGAGTTTTTTTCGATAGATTTTGATCACATTTAGGATTGATTATTTGTATTTGATTATTCGTTTCTGATTATTTGTCTATAACTTATCAACAAAATGGATACGAAATTTCTCATGATGTGAGATATATGCTCGAAGAAATGAAAGCCGAAGAAGGACATGATTCAAATTCTTATAAGTAATCCATTTTCTTTTATGTACAGTCGTGGACAGAACGGCTGCAACACTTTTTCGAACTCAGCCTTGCTTATAGAGTTGTTGAACATAAAAGTTATATATACATCTATAGAAGTAAAAACTAATCATTAATTGTAATACAAGCGTTTTGAAAGTGTTACCTATCTTTATTAATAGCACATGATATTTTGATTTTGTACTAATTATTAATGTTAACACAAGAATTTTCGTTAGATTGTCATTACCATTACTGTAATAGTCGTAATGTCGTATTGAATTTTATAATACTAGTCTAGTTTTATGCCTTACCATGCTGTAATAATCTTAATAAATGTATTGAATTATATAATATCCAGTTTTAGTTTTGTAATACGTCCAGCCTTTCAAATATATGATATAATTGTTTTCATTGATTTTTTTGTGAGTTTCTTTGCAAGCGAGTATATTTACAAAGAACAGAGGACGCTGATAAAATCGGCGGAGATAGTGAAGGGCCTTTAGTTTGTTTCTGCTAAATGAAACCTTAAATTGATATGATTGTAAAACTTCTAAGTAGAATATATTCAATGTTTTTATAATATTATTTCTGAAATTTATTTCGAAAACTACTTTTTGACTTTATATCTTTATTACAGATCTATTTTATGTTGAATATTTTATCATCCATACAATAATTTGATTTTTTAGTAGCCGAATAAATGTTACTATACAGATTCTGACAATTTTATACAATTTACCAAACTATTTGCAACATATTTATTTATTATTAATTATATGATCCTTATTTTTATATGATTTTTATTTTTTTATATGCTATCAAATTAACAGAGAAAAAATGGTACTGGATGGTGTATTTATTAACAAGTTTATTTAGTTCTTGATTTAATATCTATTCAATGCATCTGTTGAATCTTAAATTAATATAATATAAAATTAACATAATTTGAAGATCAACAATTGGATGAAAATATAAAATTATAGAAGTTCTTGCTCACCTCCAGAAATGAGCAAACATGCGATAGAAAGTACATTTCTTTCCTTTCTAATTAGGCGAATTAAGCAGAGACACGGTATTTATTTTTTATTCGCTCTATTCCAATGACTTGTTCAGAAACTAATAATGTGTTAATAAAACGTATGAAAGTTGACAATTATGCTGTCGATTCGTTCACTTATTAATCGTCTTCTTCGCGAACGCCTCCTGCTGGAACTTTCGGACCTCCCGCTCGCTTTGCCATAATGATTTGGTCTACTTTGAGAACCGCACACGCCGCACCGACCGCATATTTGATCGCCCATTGCTTTGTCAGATACAAATCCAATATTCCGGCCTCGATGGTATCGATCAAAGCTACGCTCTCACCCTGCAAAAAGAAATATAGAATTGAAGTAATTATCCATATAAACGTCTCTCTTAGATTTCAAGAAAGACAATCCTAAGACCACCATAAGAGTTAAAATAGAAAGGAGAAAGGAAGAGGGAGGAAGGAGAGAGAGAGAGAGAGAGAGAGAGACATACATCGATATCAAAACCGTAGTTCTTCTTTCCTTCTTTGTGTGCTGCATACAACTTCGATACAAGTTCGGACGCGCGTACACCGCTGCTCTCGGCCAGCGTTTTCGGGAATATTTCTAAGGCAGTGGCGAATTTGCGTGCGGCATACTGCTCGAGACCGGGTAGCGTATCCGCATACGCCGCCAGCTGTGCAGCAAGCTCGATTTCCATAGCACCTGCACCAGGAACAAATCTACCGTCTTTCGTAATACCTTTGAAGGTGTTGACACCATCATCAATTGCGCGCTCAATATCATCCATATAATTCTCGGTCGAACCACGCACAAGTACGGTGCTGACGCGGCTCTCTCTTCCCTCCAATTTAAACACTACTACTATAGTGTCTCCCAATTCGTCTATATATACCGTATCGGCATATCCCAACTCTTCTTTCGACGGAGGTACCTTTAAAATAAATTATTGATTATTGTAATAGTTTATTTTAAAACATTAGATCTGTTTTTCATTTTGGCATTATACTGTACTAACGGCAATACTCATAGGTTTTTATAATGAAGAAAGTCTTAAGTATAATTTTCAGATATCATTACTTAATCACAGGATCATACTAGCATCTTAAAACATTACTTAAGTCGATCTTGAAATAAGAACAGATTGTGGATCGGCCCTAAATTTTCTTGCTTTTATCAAATATCAGACATATACTTATTTCACTTTAAATTCCAAAAGTATCCACTAATTAAGCTATAGAAAATAGATATAATTGCGTATATATCAAATGAAGTTATGCAAGATAAATATCTAGCGGAATTGAGAAATCAGAGCCAATAAATTTACCAGTTTCGACAGCGCAGTGGCACCGACGGTCTTGCAAAGTCGCCTGATGTCGAACTTGCTCGGGATACGAACAGCCATCAGATTATACTTGTTCATATAGTGTAGGGCCATGTTGCCAAATTTGCCACCGGACACAACCACTTTGGCGCCGCTATAAGCGATTGCCTTGATCTGGTTTTCTAATAGCGATTCCTCACCACGCGAAAATTTCAATAGCTCATCAGCTGTTTTTATCAGCACTGTACCTTTGGTCTCGGTCTGAATGATGTCCACAGCGCAAGTATAAACGGCAATCTTTGCTTGGGTTTGCTTTGTGACGTCTCCTTCTACTTGACGCTTAAATACCATGCCTTGCATTACTTGGGAGTTACTTAAACCACCCCCGAGTATTTTGCAAACTCGTATGTTATCGACGTTAAATGTTGTCTTCTCTGGCAAAATAGAGATACAAGCCTTGGTGACGAGAGAAGCAAGGATGTCCTCGTTTCCATACTGCTTGCTCATGATAGTGCTCCTAATTCCTTTCTTCACTTGTTCTTCGTCTCGTACATCTTTTACTTCGTGAACAATTAGAGTCGGTAAGATTTCAAGTGCTTTATTCAAGACATTCTCATAACCTTCAATAATCTCTGAAGTTGTAATACCCTGTAATAAAAAATTAAAATATAATTATTTCTATTAAATGCACATATTTATCACATTTCTAAAAAATATTTTATATTTTAAATAAAAAAGTAAATACTTTACTGGTACATCAATGTAATTAAATATTATAAAGCAACATACCAGACGAAGCAATCCTTCTGCCGCATGAAGCAATTCTCCAGCAAAGATGATAACGAAATTTGTTCCATCTCCTACTTCAGCTTCTTGCATTTTTGATGCCAAGACTAATAACTTGGCAGCTGGATGCTCCACTTCTAATTCATTAACAATTGTCACTGCATCATTTGTTACAAACAGCTTCTCAATATGATTAATGACCATTTTATTCATGCCATTAGGACCATATGCACTCCTTACAGTATCAGCAAATTGTTTGCAAGCTGTAATATTCCTGTAGACTGCTTCTTCGAGACCCGAAAAGTACTAAAAACGTGAAATTTATCCAAATCAAGCAGTCAAGCTAATTTAAAATGTAAAAAAAATTAAATTTTCCATCTTGACAATTTTTATATATATAAGAATGATATTTCATTTGTGCGTTTTTGTCGCACGACAAATTTTTCAAGCCTGTTGATTGGCTATGGGATAGAGATCCAAAAATTTCTCTGTTCTGTACACATTTATCGTACGACAAAAACGCACAAATGAAATAGCATCCTAAAAAATGATGATATCACACTCAAATAATCTATTCTTAATATTTTATTCAAATTTAATTTTCTAAAACGAGGCATAATAGTGCAAAAAGTTGAACTCTTCATTTTTCTATGCACATAAAACTTGTATAAATTTTTAAAAGCTTTAATAACGTATACACACATGTACACATACAAAAGTGATTCATTCTCAATATATTATTCAGTTTGATTTTCTGAAATAAGATAAGACATAGATATCGTTTAATGAAAGTCGCCCTTTGCTCGTATTGAAGATTCTCGAGTACTCCGAATTCCTAAAATACCCATAAAAGGTAAGAACGCGAACCGATCCCTTTCTCATATATCCTTCTCCGAAGCGAACGGAATCGCGAGCCGGTTCATCGCATGCACACGATAATCGTGAAATGAAATGTCACTTACGCGAGCCCCATCTTTGAGCATCTGCGCCACGCCAGGCGCTTTCGGTATATGCATAGCCATTTTTGTTGGAGATTTCGAAAAATCGTTTCTTTGTATGACACCACGTTCTCACGTTTCGTTCCAAACAGAATGGAAGTTGGTGGAGATGGACTAGAATGACCAATCTTCCATATTACGAATGAGATATTGAAAATAGCGCCTCTAGTAGAAGCTGAAGTCAACTAAATCAATGTGGCGTTTCCTGTATATTATTATTATTATTTATTAAGATGCCTTTTCAAAATGGGCCATATGAAAATTGAAGAATGCTCATTCATTGGAGACTATCGGTGTCAATTTTGATCACGTGATCTTTTTGTCGCTATGAATGAAAGCCGAGCGTCAACATGAAATTATATTGTTATATTATTTTATTTTATTGTTGCACTTTATATTTTGTATCTGATAAATATATTTTTATTTCGTATAATCCTCCTTCTTCCATTTTTCTATAATTTTATAAATTGTGTATTTGCGTAAAATATTGTATATTTCGAGAAGGGAAATCATTGCTTAAGTTTTTTCTTTTTTTAATTTTTCAAAGATTTTTTATCTATAATACATAAAAAGAACAGAAAAGATATAAATTTTGAATGATAATACAAACTTATTGTCTGTTATAATTTATTAGTACTATTTGAAGTGTATAAATTTATAGGCTTTCATGGAAACGAACGTTTGCGCGGCTCCCGCGCCTCGTTATTTTGATTTTGAACAGCTATAAAAAAAATCCCGCGATAACCTACAACCTAAGTGCTAGCATTTATCTCGCACAGCCTTTCGTGCTCTAGCTTATTGGGCTCCGGCTACTTATTGTCATACAATTTATTATATCATTGCATTAATGTCAATGTTGAATTATGTTACATATTTTTTGAGATAAATTTTAAACAGGCTTTTTAGGTATCTGAACAAAATACATTATTCTGTTATTCTTCGCAAAGAATGTTCACGAATCCTTGATTTTAATAGGTCATGTCTTCCCACATTTTAGAATTTATCAGAAGGGACTATCGTTTGAGGACTTAGCGAAAGTACACCGAAGCCACAGCATGACGAACGCTGGAGGTAAAGTAGTCGCCAATCTGCGACAAAAGTTCGTGTCGCCAAAGGTGTTGCGATGGTTCCCTGGGCATATGACGAAGGGTCTAAAACAGATGCAGCAGCGATTGAAAAATATCGATTGTATCCTAGAAGTTCACGACGCTCGGGTACCGATCTCCGGACGTTATGCAGACTTTAGTAGAACTTTGACTGGCTTGAAACCACACATACTTGTACTAAGCAAAAAAGATCTAGCCGATACGAGATGCACAAACAGTATAGTCTCTATGTTGAACAGAGAAGGACTGTCCAACATAATCTTTACAAACCTAAAAAATCAACATTGCAAAGGCATGCAGCAGATTTTGCCTCTGGCCAAGAAATTGATATTAAATTCACAACGTTACAATAGAATGGGAAAAGAATCTTACTCCATGATGGTCATTGGTGTACCCAATGTTGGAAAATCCTCTCTGATTAATTGTTTGAGAAACAATCATCTTCATCTTTCGGGCAAAGCTACTCCTGTTGGCGCAGTGGCTGGTATCACTCGAGCCGTAATGACTCGTATAAAAATATCAGAGGAACCTGTAGTGTATCTGATTGATACTCCGGGTATCCTAGCTCCTTCCATTAATGACATTCATGCTGGTTTTAAGCTGGCTTTAGTGGGATGTCTGCAAGATCATGTAGTAGGATCGCATCTGCTTGCAGATTACCTACTATATTGGCTGAATAAAAATGACAGATTTGAATATGTAGCGAAATTAGGTTTGCCAGAACCAAATGACAATGTGTCATATGTACTCACGTTTATTGCTGCAAAATTGGGAAAAACCGTGAAAATAAAAACCTACAGCAATCAGAAACAAGTCATGCCTGATTTAAAATTCGCAGCGGACTACTTCATTAGTTTATTTAGGAAAGGAGACTTTGGATACTATTGTTTAGATATAGATTTACTAGAGATCTCACAAAATTGCAAAGTTAGTTTAGCGTAGTAATAATTGTCTATGTAAATATTGTATATTTATTTATAGAAATAGTTTTTAATTAAATATAAATCTTCGTAATTTTACATAACATCTGATATTTGAATTTTCCTAAATGAGAAAAAAATAACCTTGAGGAAGTTGCATCACATTATTTTTTAAAATAAAGAATATGCATCAGATATCCCCACCAGTCTAGTTTTGTAGTCCTGTTACTTTCTAAAACTGCTTTCCGCAGAAGTGGGACAATCGTTTATTATGGAAGACTTCTGGAAAACTTCTTCCATATGTCTTCCATTTATTGTGTTACCTTGAAAATCTACACGGAAATATTCCACTATGTGACATAATCGAGCATACAATTAAATAAACTGATTTATTTAAAAGATTTATCGTTATATCAATATCGCGGGGAATCTCAAGCCTGCAAACCACGAATTTTCTTTAAATTTTTCAAACTCTCAAAGGCATTTAAATCGTCATTCGAGCTAACACTTTTCTCGGAATTAATTTTTAGCAAAAATGTTTGCAAGGGTAACGTTTTATCCAACCTTATTTTACAACGTCGTTATGGAAAAAATTACGACTCGGAATTGGTACGATAGAATAGACGAGACTGTTATATTGGGCGCCTTACCATTTCGACGAACAGCTAAACAGGTATGGTTTCGTAAATTTATTTTTGTAACAGAAATTATAAATTAATAAAAATTTTATATATATTATACAAAATTATAATAATATCTTGCATTTATGCCTTCACAGTTGTTTATTATGTTTTTCTTATATTATCTTATTTTATCTGCGTTTATTTTTTAATAATCATAAAACAAATATTATTATAATATTTAATGTTTTAGTTTAAAAATAACTTTTAATTTTAGTCTATAATATGAACCTATGTAATAATATATTAAGAATATATCAAAAACGTATCAATTATTTAAGCAAATAAAGTTCATACAACAATCACTAAGTTACAAATATTCAAGTAGTGTTATATACAATTTATATTTTACACTCTGTTCTTTTTACTTTCAGTTGATAGACGATGAAAATATAAAAGCTGTTGTGTCTATGAATGAAGATTACGAATTGTCTTTATTGTCAAACGCAGAGAAGGTACGCGGTTAAATAAAATTTAAATTTGGAAAATGAACTAGCATGTTGAAAGCTAGTGCAAAATAAAAACATATAGCTTAATATAATAATACTTCTTTTCTCCATCCAGGAATGGCGCAGGTATAACGTAGAATTTCTACAATTGTCTACAACAGATATCTTTCAAGCACCTTCGCAGGAAAAATTACAGGACGGTGTAAACTTTATTAATAAATTCCGCAATGTATCAGATAAAAAATTAAATAATGCAAATATCAACAATAATCCAAACCAACATGGCACAGTTTATGTTCATTGTAAAGCAGGAAGAACAAGAAGCGCAACATTGGTCGCGTGCTATTTAATAACAGTGAGATCATATGGCATGATTTCAATGTAAAACTAAGAGATTTTTAGTCATTAGGTGAAATATTCTTTTCGTTTTTCTAGAAAAATAATTGGACTCCTGAAGAAGCGGTTGATTACATGCGAACGAAAAGGCCACATGTATTGCTTCATACAGCACAATGGTCTGCGCTCAAGCAATTTTATGCGAATCATGTACAGCCTGCGTCCTAGCTAAAATTTTTTTACATATTTGTTGATATTACTTTATACAAATAAAAAATATAAATAGATAAATAAAGACTTTATTTAGATACTACATTAAATTACGTATATATCCAAATAGAAAGAGTGAAGAGATAAAATGCAGTATAAAATAATAAATCGTTTACTGATTTTTATTATTAGTGAACTCAACTTTTTTTACATGTGCAGATGCAAATTTAGTAGCCTCTGTAATTGCTTCTTCCATACGTATCTGAAAATCCTGTGATACTTTTGTAGATTTCATACTTGCAACCAACATAGGTTTGAATCCCTTGATAGATCCATACTCTGCATTAAAAATTTGAAGGATGATATTCATCCAAGTTTGTGCATTAAATGCACTAGAAGCTATTTCCTAAATACAATAATAAGTGTTTATTTAAATTGTTTGCGTTTTGATATATATAAATTACCATTATCATATTGTTATGATCTATGTTGAAATGTATATTTACAAACATATGAAATAAAATATACCTGTGGCATAGAACATCTTGCTTTTACGAATCCATTTGTATATGATAGAACTAAAATTGGTATCTCAGAAAAGAGAGATACAACTTCATGCAATGACAAATATATGGGATTTTTATTCAGACAATACACAATAAAACAAGATGACGAATCCGTGGCATCAATGATTTCACGAGTTATAAAATCTCTATTAAAAATCATTATTAAATATTATTCAGAATTAAATAGCTTACTTATGTAGTATACATATATAATATTACACATACTTTTCAATTTCTTTCTCTCGCAGCCATGCGATCTTGCTCAAATTCTCCAGCTGTGTCAAACATTTCTCTTTAATCAAGTAAGGTAAGGGTACTTGTATATTCTGAGCATTAATTTCTTGTTTTATTCGATTTAATTCTGTATTAAATAGTTCATATGTGAATTTGTCACTTCGGAGAACGCCTTCTAGCTCTGAAATCCTCTGACATATATTTTCACCAGCTTGTTTCATACGTAAAGCTTCCGGACCAACAACAGCCTTAACAATACGTTTTGTTGCTCCCTTTGAAGTATATGTTAAAAAGCAGAAGTGTTGCAGTACATCAGTATTATGTACATGCGTACCACAACACGTTTCCCTAAAAATACATAATTGATATTAAAGTAAAAGTCTAGTTTCGAAATTTGATATTTAAAATTCAAATTCACTAACTTTGCTTTCAAATCATTAGTATTAATTTCAACGATTTTAATGTCTGTGTAAGGATATATCTCTCCTGGAAGTAACATAACATCATTTTGCTTTAACAGTTCGAGTGAATTCACAGTTTGCACAGTCGTTACAGCACGAGACTGTATGACATTGTTAATACAATCTTCTATTGTCTTCATTTGTTCTAATGTAAGTTGTTCGCCTAACGAATTAAATTGAAATTTTAAACTATCCATATCGACTGTACATCCACGTTGATAAATTACTTGCATAACTTGCTTTAAGGCTGCATTTAATAAATGTGCTGCTGTATGATGTTTCATCGCTCCAATACGAATATTTGATTCTATATTGACTAGACAATCATCGTCTATTTGTAAATGCAGTTCCGATATACTAGAAAACAAATTTGTATATTGATTATGAACTTTTTACAATTGAATTAAAAATTAATTAAAATAAGTTTTATTTAAATATATCTAAATGTAAAAAATATGAGACACTTACGATAAATCTGTTTTAGCAAAATATCCAGAATGAATCACATAGCCATTTACTTTTCTAACATTGTCTATATTAAAAAGTAGATTCTTAATACGAATATTCCCTTTATCTGAAACTTGGCCACCTTCTAATGAATAACATATAGTCTTGTCCAAAATAATTCCAATCTTATTTGTACTATTTAATATCTCATCGATATTTACAACTGTTTTATTGTTAGTATTATTAGTTTTTATATCGGAATAATTTTTACTTGCAACTAATTCACCTATGATATACAACATATCCAATTTTAGAATTGAATGATATAAACAGTTAATTGGAATATATGATAAAAATGTACATAATTTATTTTAATATTACCGTTGACAATAATTCCAATGAGTTTACTACTAAGTACTGGAAATTCATAGATATTTCCATTATATGTATAATTATACTTAAATGAATCATCCGTCTTAGGTACATGATTTTTTTTAAGTATTCCTAAAGACTCTTTAGTAATTACAGTACTATGTTTGTCTAATCCAATCCTTGACTGATATCTACGATTATCAAGTTGCTTTTCAAAATCAATTTCATCAAAGTATAAACATTCGATTTGTGCCAGTTCCGCTATAGTTTCCGAATTCAGACCGTATGTATCATATAGCTTAAATGCGACAATTCCAGATAATACATTAGTTTTACGTCTGTAAATAATATTATGTGTACTAATATGTCATGTAAAAAAAGGTACAATTGGGAAAAAATATCTTACAATTCTTTCAACATGGATTGTAGATCTTTATAGCCATCAACTAAACCAGGAGCCATCCAATCAGTAACTGCTATTAATTCGGGACGAGTTTTAATCATCTTATTCCACATTTTACCAGAAGTATTTCGTAATCTTTTTAATAACTCTTCTTCAAAATCTATTATTTTTTGTACCTAACAAATTACATCTAGTATATTAATTTAAGATTATATAAACTAATCGATAAGATGAGCTTAAAAATTTCATTTTAATATATATTTTAGTCGTTTTAATTTTAATTATTTTACCTGTTTTAAATTAGTGTGCAATTCTGGATAAGTTACACCCAGATTATCAGCTACATTGCAAGCAAGTTCTGAAACTATGCCAGATTTTCTGAAGGTTTTCTCTCCTATGTCCATTGCATGTCGCAATATTTTTCGCAGTTTTGGACTGAAATATTATTTATATATATATATATATATATATATATAAAATATATGTATGTGTGTATACTATATTATATTTAACAATTATATATATATATATATATATATATATATATAATATATATATTATATTTGATTATAGATTAGTACTACAAAATCATACTGTTGTTCAGGTAACATATCATCAGCCAATGCAATAGTAATCATTCTTGCATGATCAGCTAGAATTCTGTAACCATAATCAAGTGATAATTCTGTAACCATAGTTTTGCCTGTGTCATCATCAAACTTTCCCTTATATTCTGGTGCGTTCGAATGCTTTTGTATTGCATCGAATAATGGCTGGAAGAGGTCTGTATCATAATTTGATTTTTTTCCTTGTAGAAAAGTAACTAATCGTTCAAGTCCCATGCCTGTATCAATATGATGGTTTGGTAAAGGTACTATACATCCATTTGTAAGCCTAACATAAAATATGATATTGAATAGACTATGTAATTTCATAATACAATTAATAAGCTCTTTATGTACATAAAAAAGAAAATTTCAAATGTTTAAATTCAATGCATAAAGATATATAAAAAAAAAAGATATATAAATAATAAAGATATCTAAAAATACAACATATAGTATATTATATAGACTTTAAATCATTGATTTAAAGAATTTAAAATATTTAATAAGTACATATAATGACTGATAACTCACCTTTCACATTGTATAAAAACTATGTTCCATAACTCCATAAGATCAGCATATCCCTTATTCACTCGTTCGGCTTGATTAGTTGATCGTTTCATATAATCAACATGTATCTCTGTACAAGGTCCACAAGGACCTGATACTCCCATTTCCCAGAAATTATCTCGCATACCAAAAGGTAAAACTTTATGTTCTGGAAGACCGAGTCTCAACCAAATATCTTTGCATTCCAGATCCGGACTCATGCCTAGTTCCTCATTACCACCAAAATATGTTACATATAAATATTCTGTAGGTATGTCATATACGTTTGTTAAGAGGTTCCAAGCGTATGAGCAAGCATCCTCCTAAAGTCAGTTCATTACACAAATAAGTACTACAAGTACATATAAACCATGAAAATAGCATTGTAGTTTTTTCGTACTTTAAAATAATATTCAAAATCATACTTTAAAATAATCTCCAAAAGACCAGTTGCCAAGCATTTCAAAAAAGGTATGATGATAACTATCTTTGCCAACAATACTTAGATCATTATGTTTTCCACCGACTCTGATACACTTCTGTGAGTTTACAACTTTTGTTACAGGAGGTTTATAATAATCTAAGAAAATCCCTTTAAACTGAAAAGAGTAAAAATAAAAGTATTCGTTATAGCAGACTTGTTATTACAAATTTCTCGAGACTGAAAAGTGACATACTTGATTCATGCCAGCATTGATAAACGCCACCGAGTGATCGGTAATCGGAGAGACGGGGCTGGAACGAATAAAACTGTGCTTTAAATCCTTCGTGAAGTAATCTAAAAATTCATTTCTGATGAGGTTAGCCGGTTTGTTGTTGGTGAACTGACTGTATGGGCGAATCAACTTAAGGGAAATCATCTTCCTTGTTACGGAATTTGTCCCCCGTAATCAACGCATAATATGAAACAATTAGCTTTCGTAAAACAATGTAGGGATATACATGAGTGCACCAGGAGTCATCGTGCTGAACTTGTCATATAACTGAACATGGTTAGGACGGTTAGGACAGTACTCGTGTAGTAGTTTTAAACAATCTAAACGACTAATCCAAATCATGTAGCATCGTGCGCATAATCCATTCAAAACGAGTCTTATTACACACCGATGAGGTTAAATTAACTATTTGTCGCTGATGAAGAACCGATAGGAAAATGTGCGAAAAAATTTTATTTTGAATGTAGCGTCAAGTTTGACATTTTAGATTACGTTCAGGAATACACATCGCGAATATCTCTAGGTATTAATTTATCTTTGTTTAACATTCGCAATAACAAGGATAGAATGGGATAGAATGATATATTGGGTCATCTAAAAAGTATCCGCGGTTTTTTGTCACTAGATGTATTGACCATCAACACCATCTAGTGACAAAAAACCGCGGATACTTTTTAGATGACCCAATACTTGGCGCCAGTTGGTGTGTATTTCTGAACTCAGCTTTACTTCTTTCGAGTTGTGCGCTCCTAATATCCAGAAATCGGCCGCTGAATTTTAATATTTGAACTGATATATAATTTGCTTCAGACTGTTCAAAAATATGAACATATATCCAATGAACAGATATCCATTATTTTCTCTCTAAAATGAGGAAAATATTGCGACGTTTTTAATTTTACCTTTTCTTTTCTTCAGGCAGCCTTTTTACGAATATTAATTCCTATTATTACTAAAAATTCGATATAAAATATTTTATTTATTTTTAAGGTTTCTAAGTAGTTATCACAACCAATTTGAATAAAATGAAATGATGAGATCGCTTTAAAACAATTGTAAAAATAGACGTAAGCTACCTTTATCCCTCCCCTCTTGCCCTTGATAGTCAGTAAATAATCATAAAAAGTGATAAAAACCATGTAAGAGACGCAAGTGCTTTTATTCAATGCGCATGTGTATATTTTTACTCACACATACCTTTTATTACTTTTTACGATTATTTACTGACTATCAGAGAGGATAAACATAGTTTTCGTTTATTTTTACATACGTTTCAATGCGATCTTATTATTTTATTTTATCCTTAAATTATCTTTATTTACAAATGTCACGTAACAAAAATGAACGTGTAATTTCTCGCTTCTAACACGATTCAGTATAACTGTAGTGACTATTCAGGAGTTTTAAATAAATGTTTTTTATTAAGAAATATACATATTATATATACACAGCGTTTTAAATATAATAATATTAATAATTCTATCATCGGTTATGAGATTACTTTTACGTTACATGATATTTAAGACAAATATTTTTAATAGTACATAAATATTGTTATATTATTACATGCAATACTATACAATTAAATCAGATGGAATTTTTTTCTAAAAATTTTCTTTTTTTTCTATTATACATCCTTAATGCACACATCGTTCCAATATGCAGCAGTCTTTAGATAAATTACATTGTATTATTCTAAACTTTCTATCTCAAATCAATTCAGGAATAAGAAATTAAAATTATAATCGATCTATAAAATACATCAAATCTTAAATTTAATCTTCAATTTCTAAAAGATCGCCACCCATGGCTTTCCAAAAGGCGGTGACTACTTGCTCTGCCACTAGGCGCCTTTCATTTGTTGGTAAGGATGCCGCGTGTTCCTTCATAGCCATCAATTGGCCATACAGTTCTCCAAAATCTGCGTTTTCATCGCCCATGATGCCATCTATTTAATTTAAAATCCAATGACAAATAAGTGATCGCACTTCATAGATTTACCTTTATTCGTTTCATGATCTTATACTGAGCATACCGAGCACATCTTGCATGCGTAGCGTTTCCATAGGATCACGTGTTAATCGAATATTTTCAAATTGTTCTTCAATTTCGTTTACCTCTGATGCTTGCCCCATGCACGACTTGTCTGTAACAAAACATAATTTGATTCATATCTATGTAAAAAGAGTTATACGCTTGAGTTTTTATTCTAACAGCAGAAATTTGGCTTGCACCTTTAAGCACGATATTGGACCACATGTGAGCATGCAGAGCTTCTATGATTCTCTCGATACCATATTTGTTACCCTCCGTATCGCATTCTGAATCTCCCGTTTGCTCCAACTCGACTAGCTCAAACTTGTGGTGCAAACACCAATGCAGCACTGAAACATACAAACAAAAGGCATCAATTATACGCAATACGGAAAGAAATATATGGTGTAAGATGTGTTTGAAGACACTATTAGTGCTATTTATGTCATTCAATTTTTATTGCTCATCCGAATGTAAAAATAAGGACAGATGACAAATACCATTAATAGCATCTCCCTCAGTGTGCTCTACAATATATTGGAGCGCGCCATCGAAGAATGGGAGTGTCTTAATTCTAAACAACATTCTGGGCGTTTCCCAACAAGGACACAATAACACAATAAATTATTTCATCTGTATTTAATGTTTGCAAACATTGTGTTATACTGTGTCCTTGCTGAAAAATACTTTGTGTTTTGCTGAAAAGCATCCCAATTATATATTTCTTTATCAAGATTTCTTTGTTATTCTAATGCTGTTTGTAGGAAACATAAATATTTCTTTGAAAGATAAATATTTATTTGCCTTTCTTTTCTCTGGACTGTAGTTTTCTATAGTTTTCTATAGTTTAGTATAGAGAAGGCATGCTCTAATATATTTTTTAACACATAGAACTCAATGATCTCCTCACATCCATATTTGTTCATTAAACATCAATCAACATTTTTTCCATCATTGTGATTGTACCTTTATCTCGCAAAGGCGAGTCGGATATTGCCCTGCAAGAAAACAACAGTACCTCCGCTGCTGTTAAAGAAGTGGCCAAGGATGTCAATTGTTCCAGCTCTTGATCCAGCTTGTCCTATAGAAATCAATTGCCATCAACATGTCGATCTAATTGCTAAATTCCCATTATATCTCTTACTGCCTGTGGATCGTGGTATACGATCAATGCGTCAACTTCTTCCACTGGGAGTTTGTGGGATAAATTTTCTACGGCACGTACCAAGATCTGTGATGTATAATACTTGTTATCAATGTTCCACAGGTAGTCTACAATCTTATCTTCCTCAGATAGACGTTTCGCCCCTATACCTGCATTACAAATATATGAAATAAAATTACATAAAAAATCATTTATAAAAAATTATGAGAGTATACTCTTGTACTTACTTTCTGCGATTTCTTTAGCCTTTCCTTCCTTCGTGCTAACAATCAACGCTCGAGGTAGATTCATTGTTAAAGAAGATCAAAATACGTATCAAAAGAATCAATAAAAATATTTGACCCAACTGATTGATTAATAGGCGTGAATAATAATTTCAGTAAGTTAGAGGTTAGATCAAGTATGTAACTGCGGTGCACACTGTACGCAAGATAAAGGCCTGTTCTTTTTGACTGAACTTTTGCATCAGTTTATCTTTCTTCTTCTTCTTTCCCACTGGAGAGAAAAGGAAGAAAAATGAAAAAGGTGCAAAAGTTCAGCTAAAAAGAACAGGCCTTACGCTGATTCTACAATGAGTCGGTAATCGATCCTAAATTTTATTGGTGAAGTTGACCAATAGCCAACTTGTACGACTGGCTGATTGGCCAACCGATTAAGACTAAAACTTCCGACTATCAACTCATTGTAGAATCAGCATTAGGTGTAGCAATCGTGCTTGTATCAAAACTCATGTGAGACACGTAACTTTAAAATTAATTAGAATAATTATGTTCATAATATAAATTAATTATTAATTTTACAATTTAATTATCCAATTATAAATATTTTTGAATTATATTATTTTGAATTGTTTAATTATTAATATTATACAAATTTTAATTATAATTTAAATATAATAATTATTTAAGTTATACATATATACATAATTATTTTATATAATTATTTAAATAAGATTAATTATAAATTGTATATCACCTACGATTTATTTTTAAATATTATATATATAAACAATATAATAAAAAATTTCTTTAGAAAAAAAGCATAATAAGAGAAATTTTTATAAATACAAATGAGAAGCACGCGATTCAATGATTTGAAGAATGTATTTATTTTTAAACTTGTATTCCGATATTTTCAATTTTTTTATATGTTGAAGTTTTATAAATGAATTTAAGATATAATCAATCGAATGTAGAAATAAAAACTGATAATAAATTTAAAAAAAAAAGAACATAATATAATAAAAAAGAAAGAATTTTCCTTCCATATTTTTTACGTGAGTGGAATATGATAATTACATGACACATAATGAAACGGCAGACATTCCGAGAAAAATAATTACAGAACGTTCATTCATTGCATATCTCACGCGTATGAACCGATCCGAAAGAGATTCTGTTGATTACGATACAATTAATTAATGTATTTTATTCGAGATAATTACTGGGGTGATATAAAATATTTTCTTCGGAGAAGTTCGGAGAAAGAACAAAAATAGACAATTGTATCCTCGTTATAAAAATTTCTTTAAAATGAGATAGAAGATTAAATATTAATGTATCTGCGTGATGTAAGTGATGATCACTAATCCTACGCAGCATTTATCGGTATTTTAATATCATATTGTTGTTTCTGTTAGTTATTGCGTTTATACATTTTGAAAAATAATTTCAATTCTGAAATAGAAATTGTCATATATAGTATCTTTTAACATAAATTAATTTGAAAAAAAGAAGAGAAAGATAATCTCTAATTTGACTCTATCAAAGAAAGAGAGAATTTGCGAGTTATTGCATAAATTATACTTAAATTTATAAATCAACAGGACGAGAAAGATGTGTCTTCGACCTTCGGCTCTATCAATTCGATATGCTTTTCCGCTTAAATAATAGTAACATATAAAAGAGTAAGCCGCCGACAAACAATTTCACATTGTGATAGAAAACGTCGCAAAAAACATTACTGTGCAGCATTATTGAAATTTATATTAGCCGACAAATTATTCCAACATGAGGCGATTGATTCTTCTGTACGTAACTTAAACAATTGCTTTTTAAACATAGTATCATGTTTATTAATTTTAGAACGGCATTAATTATATGTATAATTACATTGTCAATTTAATAATTTTAAATTAATTCAAAGATAACTCGAAATTAGATCTGTTGCTTACATTTTTTGTATTTAATATTGGAGATTTTCCAAGCAGAATAACAAGTTATTATGATACCAAAATGACTCCAAAATGATCATTAAAAATCCTTTTTCAATCATTTCCGATTCATTTTAATATCATTTTGATGTTATCATGACTTGTTATTCTGCTTGGGTTCAAATAACGCGAATAGATCTATTGATTGCTTTGCTTTCTGTACGTCTGTTTTCCTATTTTTCTGTTATATTGAAATGCACAATGGCTATCATGTATTGACATTACTGAAAAACATTAGAGACGTATTCTTTTTCGAAGAAAGTTTTGAATTGATGTATATATATTAATGTATATACTGCAAATGCAATAAATTGGAGTAAAACAAACTATGTTTGTTTCAGTCTAACTTATTAATTGCACCAGTTCAGAACTTTTTACGAAAATGAATACCTAGGCCGATGTTCATATAGTCCGTATATTTTAAAAACATTTTAAATAATATCTTATGCCATTCTCCGATTGGTACCTACATGAAATTTTAAGATTGTACTTAAGACAGTTTTAAATATAAGCATTAATATATTGACTATAAATAGCGGTCCTAAATTATTTATATTTTCGGTACTGTCAGTAGATGATAGCCATCGTGCACTTCAGTATTAGGCAAACAGACATGCTGAAAGTGGATCGATTAGTTTCAAGCGGATGGGCGCGAGATTTAAATTATATTTTAATCGTGCAACCTCTTATCGAGATATGTACTCCTAATAACATTGGTTTTCGAACGTTGAAAGACGTTTCTACCCTCGTCTAATCCCTTATCCAATTACCTTTGAAGAAGAGGCAAAATCACGTGTACACATTTAATAATTAATACAATTCAAATTTAAGTATAACTATAGGAAATATATAATTGCAGAATTAATTGTTGTATTTCTGGATCTTTGCAGTGCCTTTGTTAGTACATTTGCAATGAGAGATGTTACGTTATGGAAGATCCAAGAATATCCTTCGAATTTGGCATGGTTGTTTGGCATAAGTGAAAATGCTAATATGAAAGAAAAACGAGCGGTATGCGAATCTGAGGAGTGCAAGAAAATGGGTATTCGCATTTTATTAAGCTGCAGTTAAGTCGTCTGTCCAAACATTTATGATTAACTCATCATCAACTTCTCTTTTCCATTTTTTCCAGCCGACTTTATATTAGGAGGCATGGACAGATCCGTAAATCCATGTGATGACTTTTACGAGTACGCGTGTGGGAAATGGCCAGAGAAAAATGCCATTCCAGAAGAATTATACAAGTGGGATATATGGACCAAGCTTCAACTCAAGACTCATCAGCAAGTACAAGGTGATCAGCCGATTTATGCATTACTATTCGTAAAATTCGAGATTGGAGAATCATTTAGCTGTGTTAATATTATTAAATTCCACAGAGATTGTGCAGTCTAAAATTACAGAGAAAGATTTACCAGCGGTAAAACTTGCGAAAAAGTGGTACAAAGCTTGCATGGATACGGGTGAGTGCATCTGTAATAAATGAAGTGTCGAACCAAAAATATATAGATTTTGTGTCACATTCTACGACAATTCGCTAATGGTTACAGACGCGATAGAAAAGGAAGGGATCGACCCGCTGGTTTCTACTTTATCGTGTTTAGGTGGCTGGCCTATGACAATGGAGCCAGATAAATGGGATGAGCGAAAGTACAGTTGGGAAAAAGTGGATGATCAATATATGCGCTTGACGGCAAGAAATGCCTTTTATGACGTGCACATAAAGAAGGATTCAGAGGATTCAAACAGAGTAGAGGTACTTGTATTGTAATATATTTCCTTTTAATTAGACTTGTTACAAAGAATATAATTAAGATAGAGTTCCACGGTCCGTGGCTCGTGAGAATCTCATACCTTCAGATTTATTTTTTTATAAAAATTAATATTAATCAATATTGAAAGACTGTAATTTATAGAGTAGGACTACAAAAACACGAGTCTTCTTATATATAATATATTCTTTATTCGGCGTTCTCTACGAGACTGTTTGCTCGTTCCACTCGCGTTGGCAAGGAGGCGACAATTGATTATCGATTGCCGCGAAAAGTAATACTCGTAGTAATATGCGAGAGATTCAATACCGCTACAAATTAATTACTTATTTTAAGTATTAAAAACACTATATATTGTTCAGTACTTTAGTACTCCAAATAAATAATTTATATAGGTATTACCTTCCAGCAGTATAAATTAGTTTTAGTATTAAATTTCTGTAAGGATTACATCTAAATTTTACATTTTTTTTATTAAAAAAAGGAATATATCTGCAGTAAATGTAATTGATATTTTTATAATTTTGATCGTGCATCTTACTACATGTACATATATATCCTCGCAATATATTTGTATCATATTTCTCAGTCACATTTTTTACTATTACTTGTTGCAGTAAATTTAAGTTTAAAACATTTGCATCAATTTTTTATCACTCAATTATTTTTCTCCTTGAACCCATGTATCTAGATCGACACACCGCATTTACCACCAGGCTCAAAGAAATTGTGGTCTTTGTTTGAATCTGATAGCAAAGAAAAGGATGAAGAAGAGAACAAAGAAAACAAACCAGATAGCAAGAGTGATGAAGACCCGAGTAATGAGGACGAGCAAAGCAATGAGGAGCCTGGAAGCGAAAGCGAAGATGATTCTAATACAATTGAAGATGATGACAATGATGATAATGACGACAATGATAACGATGACAATGACGATGATGATGATGGTAGTGGCGATGACAACGATGATGATGATGGTAGTGGCGATGACAACAATGATGATGACAACAACGATGATGATAATGGCAGTGGCGATGACGACAACGATGATGATGGCAGTGGCAATGACAACGATGATAATGATGACGATGATGATGATACATACGAACAAGATGAAGACGTCAAGATCAAGAAGGAAATAAGCAAGAAAAAAATCACCAGCAAGATCGATCATGAGAGAAATAAAAAATTACGGCATGTTGGACAGAAAAAGAGCGGCATTCGGATCATTAAGAAGCATGATAGTCACAATAAGATGAAAAGGCAGAGAATAAGAAGATCGGCAACAAAAGTTAACAATAAACAACGTTTTATTCGTCGCAAAAAGTTACATACCCAGAAAGACAAAAGAGATCACGTAAGAAAAGTACACAGGAAAAGGACAAAAAAAATTTTAGGCAATGCGGAAATAATGTATGCAACAATACCACAAGAAAATTCGGAAAAAACGAAGAAGATATTAGAATCATACGCTAATTATATTTCAAAAGTAGCTTATATTATAGCCAAAAATAAAGGTATTAAAATTTCAGAAGAACGTCTTGCTAAAGATATTCAAGATATGATTAAATTCCAACTGAAACTGATTCAGGTAAAGAGCGTGTCACTGCTGTACTTTGCAGAGCAATAAAAACCAATCGAAGAAAGACTTTTATAATCTGAATAATTAACGTTCCAGATTGCAAAGGAATCAATATCTAATTCGACCATATATTATATGGAAATTACACTTAGAGATTTTCAAGAGTGGTATGATAATGAGAATCCTAAAACAAACAAAGGCAAGGTAAACGATTTCTTAATTAATTAATTATTTTAATTTTTTTTTATTTTGTATTATTCTTGTGATTTTTTTTATATTAGATATGTAATATGGTAGAATTTTGATACTATATAATATGGTAGATTTTTTTTTGATATTAGATACTATAATATGGTAGAATAAATATGATTACTGCAATAAAGAGTGATATTAACAAATAGATTAATTGGGTCAGTAAAATCAAGGCATTGTTTGACGAGGCATATGAGTTCGTGGATGACGATTTAATTATAAACATTATTTCGCCAAATTACATTAAAAAACTTCTCTCTTTACTGGATGAGACGTCGAGTCGGACGATCGGTAAGTTTTAAAAATGATTCTAAAAGTACAAAACATCATTAACACATATGCGCTTATAAAAAATATATTTTAGTGAATTATATACACTGGAACTTCATAAGCAAAATAATAAAAACTACCACAAATGAAATGAAAAATTTGTACGATGCGTGGGAGAACATTGCAAGCAAGGACAAAAATGAAACTCCGTACGGTTTGATATATTTTTATATAGATAATATCTCCTTATAATTGATTATTTATTGTGTAAAAATAAATAATTATTACTAATTTAAAATCTAATTCAATTATATTAAATGTAGCTCGAGAGCATCTATTTGCATAGATTCAGCAGAGATAAAAGAAATTTTAGCATACGAATTTGTAAAAAAATATTTCTCCGATGAAACAATAAAAACAGTAAGTTTTATTTCATTCGTCTGTTATTCATAATCTTGTCTCTGTTAATACATTTGCCTGTAAGTTAATTCTTCACGTTTATCTTAGGCATCGGACATGCTCAACGATATAAAAAAAGAAGTTAAGAAACTGATTAAAGACTCAGATTGGTTAGATGAAGAAACTAAAGATTTTTTTATAGAAAAAGTAAAACATATGAAGAAATCTATTGGATATCCGGATTGGTACAAAAACACTACGATCATGCAAGAGTATCTTAGAGAGGTATAAGTTTTTAAAAAATTATTAATATTAATTATTATTACATAATAACCATCACTTTATGTAACATTATTCCATTAAAGCTTGTTATCGGCCCATCATATTATGAGAATGCTCTTCGATACAACAGATACGTCAAATTGGAGAGCTTACGGAACTTATCAAAAAATAATGATGAAATCGATGAAAAGTGAGTACAATTTACTATTTAATATGTTTTGCAAGTTAAATAATTTTTATATGTTAACAAACGAGTTAACAAATTTTTATTACAGTCTAAAATTGGATCCAACTGAAATAAATGCCTTTTATGTACCCTATGAAAATATTTTAAGTATGTATAAAAATATTTTAAACATGTTTTCTTATTTAATGAAATATAATTATACGTTATACATATGTACTCATAAATTATTAATTTAATCGATCAATTTAATGCGAAATTTGTATTCGTAATTATTAACTTAACAATAAAAATTAATTCTTTCGTCAATAGGTATCACGGCAGCGGACTTCCAGAGTCCATGGTTCGCTTATGGTCGACCACAGTAAGTAAATGAATTTGATCAAAACTTAACACTACATACATAATAAAATGTGTGCACATCAAAACTATAATTATTTTATTTAATAATAATAATAATATAAATATTATATAAATTTTTATAAAATCTTTATGTTTTTTAACAATTATTGTTCTATAGAGCTGTTAACTTTGGTATTATTGGATTCCTCATGGCGCATGAAGTTAATCATGGATTCGATCATACAGGTACGGTGGAAATAATACTGTCATTAAACTCCTTACTTTGTTTTTTGTGTTTACAATTATTGTGATGATATAATGATTGTTTAATGCTTTTTGAATATTTAATGAGAAAGAGAAATAGATAAATAATTTTTAGGACGCATGTTTGATGAAAATGGTGACTTTCTGAATTGCTTCCCGATGATGGCCCAGGCATATGACAAAAAAGAAAATTGCTTTATAAACCAGTTTAATAATTATTCCATTGATTCAAAAACAAATAAAAAAATAGAGGTACACTGTCTATTGTATATTTAAATTATCTTTATTTTATTAAAGTTTTAGTTGATCACTTATTTATCGGTCATCGATTAAATCATCTCTATCTTATTGAAAATTTACTGATTTTTTTTTTTTTTTACTAATTGAAATTATAGAATTATGGTGAGCAGACGATAGACGACAATATCGCAGATACAATGGGATTACAGGCGATATTTAAGACTTTCCAAAGCAAAGAAAAAGAGAGCAAAACACCAGACGCCGCATTGCCAGGCATGGAAGATTTTACCAACGATCAACTATTCTTTTTATCCTTTTCCACTGTAAGTGTTACGAACATTAGTAAAATATAATTAATTCAAAACTATGAAGATATATAATAATGAATGAAATAATTTTTATGCTTCAATGATATTAAAACATTTACATTTACAGTTATGGTGTGAAGCAAATGAATACACCTCAAGTGAAATAATAGATTTTGCTAAGAATGATGAGCACAGCGTCAAGCGATTAAGAGTTATAGGTTCTGTCTCAAATTCCGACGATTTCGCTAAAGCTTATAATTGCCCTGTTGGTAGTCCGATGAATCCTAAAAAAAAGTGCAATATCTGGAAGTGAGTCTAAAAAATCTTGCAAAGCAAACCTCTTAGAAATATCCCACAGAAATTATTTATCCAAATGTATTAATGAATAAAAAACGCATTTATATAAAAACGTTTCTTTTGATTGTTTTCTAATTTCCGAATGTATTTGATCCAATCCAATTTGCGTTATTCAAGGATAAAATTTATCCAAAGAATAAAAATTAATTATCAGCAAACTATTTTTCACTAACGTCATCTGCACCGTAGATCTCTTTCATGCCAATACCAAATTCCTCATACTAAATTAGTTGTAAAAAAATCGGAAAAAAAATTTTTTTTACTCTTTTTTGTTTTCTAAACGGATTTTAACCCAAATATTATATTGTTTTTTTATACAGCAAAATGCAAAAGAAAACTTTTACTGTTAAAATTTTGACTGTTCCTTAAAAGATCCACAATGCAGGCGAAAGATTAAAAATATAAACCGAAATCTGAAAAATACAACATTACGATAAGCTTTTAACAACATATGATCATGTTACATTTAGGTTGTATTCGGAATTGATGTAAATTTCATTCATCTTCTTTTTATGAGTAATGAATAATAAAATAGATAAAGCTTACGTGAACGTTAATTTCGAACGCAACAATAATCGTTTAAAATATAATCAGGTGAAACGAAATATATATTTTGAATATCATACCGATTTTCGAAAATTAATTTTACCCTTTTTTCTTTTCGTGTATATTATTATTATATTTTCCATTATGATCCTTTGCTCTGTTTGCAATACATTTCTTATGAGTGCAATAGTAAATGTGAAAAAAATTCTAAAAGGTTTTAAAAATTCTAAAAATAATCTTATTCGTGCGCAATACATAATTTTGCAAACAATTTGTTCTTACTTTGCGTTTCGTTTAAATTGCATAATGCAAATAACACAATAATCAACGGACATCCTGAAAATGATAATTTGTAAATACGCTGATTAAATAGATAATAAAATTTCCGTTAGTCATGATACAAATTATGCTTTTATAATTAAATTTATCCAATAGATAAATAATAAATAGATAAATAACTGTAAAATTAATAAATGATTGCATTTATTAAACAAGATGCATTTTTAGTATTATACGTATATAAAATACGTAAAATCATTTATAATATCATTGGAAAAAAAAAGACGAAAGATGAACAGTCCAAGAAATTCAGTCCTAGAATATGGAAAAAAAACAAGCCTAAAGAATCGGCCAATTGTTGTGTTCATAAAAGAAACAGTTAAAATTGTTTTCGTATGTTACTTATGCGTTTTAAAGCGATTAGAATTGCGATAACACATGTTTTAAATGAATAACACTTAATAATATTTTATGTAATCTTCTATAATTTGTACCGATAAAAATAAAAAATCACGATCGAAATGTTTATGTTTAATTTTATTAATGTAATTAGACCAATAAGGTTATTATATGTAACGATATCTCGAGTCTTAGTTGATTTATTTCTCAATTAAAATTATGTCGTACCCACTGTGCGCGGTTACGCAATTACATTGTCTATACAGTGCAGTGCATTAATTCGCTGGATCATAATAGCGATCCGACTTATCGAAAATAAAAAAATGCAATATTAAAAAGTTGATAAAAAAATCTGAAAAAATTCTTAGAGTTCTATGAGAAGAAAATAAATTATTTTTGTCTCTTGCAGTTTTTCTGTAAAGTTGACAGTATTTGAATAAAAAATAAACGTCGATAAGTCGGGCCGCTACTATGATCCAGCGAATTAATGCACTGTAGTGTACATTGTTTCTTTTATAGATTTTCCATAAAAAAATCAATAGATCAGTTAACACTTTGCCTATCTGCTCTTAATCTTAAACATTTATTGACATTTATTAGAACCCATTACTATTTATATTTATTTTTCTTCTCATCATTCCTGAATTTTTGAAAAAAGAGGCATTATTCTTAAAGATCTATTATTTAGATGTCGCGCACTATTTTTTGAATTAATAAAAATTTGTGCGAGAAAAAACCTGGAAATTAATATTTCTCGAGGTTGAAATAATGTTGATATCGGTTATCGCTATTTTGTTAATGTAAACCAGAAAGGCAAAAGATACCTCTCCGGCCTTCAGCTCTATCAATTCGATATGGTATAGCACTGCAGGATCCTTCCGCAAATAGTATAAAAGTCAACAAAGCAACAAATAATTTCACATTCTAACGTTCGCGGCGAACGTTAGACTAGCATAATTATATAAAATTTATCTCAGCCTTAAACAATTTTGCGGCAATGAGGCGATTCATTCTTCTGTAAGTAACTTATAAAAATTATTTTTTAAACACAGTGTCAATTAAAAGTAAATTGAATTCTTCATTTTTCTTTAGAAAATTAATCTGTTTTAATTGATTGTAATTTAGAAAAAATAAATCCTAAACATAATATATAATATTATATAATATTTTTTTCTTGTTTCAAATTCTAAATTCACTTTGAAATAATGATATTACAATTAATAAAAATATTATTCTTTATATATTATATGTACCATCTTTATCATTTTTTATATGATATATTTGTATTATACTGTTTCATTTTGCATTGTGCTTTACAGCGCCTTCATTGGCATATTTTTAATGAAGAATGTCACATCGTCGAAAAACCAGGGATATCCTTCGCGTCTAGCATGGTTGTTTGGTTTAAACAATACACAACATGAAACTAAGGAACAAAATGAAACTGACAATGAAAATAAGCCGACCGTGTGTCAATCTCAAGAATGCAAAAAAATCGGTACTTCTTGAATAGCAGCAGCTGTAATCGGAATTATAATTTAACAGCTAATTTAAATCTTTATTTATCGTTATCCTTTTTTTTCTCCAGCTCAAATAATAACGGAGAGCATGGATAAATCTGTGAATCCGTGCGACGATTTCTACGAGTACGCTTGTGGAAAATGGTCGGAACATAATCCCGTTCCAACAGGAATGAAGGCCTGGAGTATGTTTGCAAGTGCACAAGTAAATGTCATAAAGCAAATAAAAGGTGAATATCAAATTATCCAAATTTCATCAAGAAACTTGCGTATAATAATATTAAAATTAAATCATATTTCGTAGAAATTTTCGACGAAGGTCCAAAGAAAGGTGAACTTTTGGCGGTAAAGCTCGCGAAGAAGTGGTACGCGGTCTGCATGAATACAGGTAAATGTAGCTTTCGAGTGATTGAACCGTTCAAAAATTCAAATATTATTTTTAAATATAATTGTGTTCCACGACATGATTCACGAAATGCTTCCAGATGCAATGGATAGTCAAGGGCTTGAACCGCTTGTCTTTACCTTATCGAGGATCGGCGGCTGGCCGATGATAATGGAACCTGATGAATGGAACGAGGAGGAGTACAGCTGGCAAAAAGTGGATGATCAATATGTGCGCTTGATAGGAAGGAATGCTTTTCACGACGTGCGGGTGAACGAAAATCGGACTTCAAACGAATCCCAGAAAACAGTGCATGTACTTATTACACAAGCATTCAATTAAGATTATAATTATGCATTAACATTACACTCTCAAATTTCTAAATCCAAAAGCATGCTTGCGATGTATATTTTTATAATCCCTATGATTACATTATGTATCATTACAGAGCGTTTTATGTCTGCGTTATTCTTTCCATTGCAATTTTAAAATATTCGCTTTGATTTTTCACTAGTGATTTTTATTAATGTAAGTTCTTGTTGCCAGGTGTCTATTCCCCATTTACCTCCGGCTTCGTTCAAACTTTGGGGTGGAGGCGATAGCGAAGAAGAAATAGGAAGCGACGAAGATCTCAGCGACGAGGAGAAGCAAAGCAATGAGCAAAATGATAGTCAAGAACCTGGAAGCGAAGATCAAGACGATAACAAAAACGATAGTACTAATAATACTGATAATGAAGATGATAATAATGGTGACAATGAAGATAATGACGATAATAATAACGATAAAAATGGCGATGAGGAGAATGACGATGAAGATAATAACGACAATAATGATGATAAAAATGATGATGAAAAGGATGACAATAATAATACAAACAAACAGGATGACGATAACAATAATAGTACACACGAACACGACGACAATGAAGAAAATAAGGAAAAAAGAATCAGTGTGAAAAAAGCTAGTAAATTCGCGAAAAATAAAAAATTAGAGCATAGTAGAAAAATTAAGAGTAACATCAACTTCAAGAAACACGAGAATCATAAGATGAAGAAAGATAGGATAAAAAGACGGGTGATACCGAATGTTCGCGAAAAATTACGCACGCGAAAGATTAAAAAGAATCACGTGAAGCAAGCACGTAAGGAAAGAGTAAAGAAAACTTTAAAGGCACCACAGATTAGCACCGAACAATACGATATGACGAAACTATATACTGATTATATCTCGAAAGTAGCTCGCGCCATAGCCGAAGCAAGAGGCGTTGAAGTCTCAGAGGAATACTTATATAAAGATATCCAAGACATGATCAAATTTCACATAAAACTAGTTGAAGTGAGTGTTACACTACTTTGCTGGATAAGAATATGTTCGTAAAAACCAAATAATAATATATTTCAGATTACTACAGGAGGAGGGGAAGAAAAAGAATTAACGCTTAATGACTTCCAGGAATGGTATGAAAGAAAGACACCCAAAACTTTCAACAGCGCAGTAAGTTGATTTCTAATTAATTACTTTAACCTGTAATTTTCTTCAATTAAATGAGCATAATTAACGCAACATAGATTGACTGGCTGTACAAAATTGGGGAGTTATTTGATGAAGCTCACGTGCCTGTGAATGGTGATATGGATATAAAAATTAGTAACCCAGATTACTTCAGCAATCTTATATCTTTGCTAGACGATACATCAAGTCGAACAATCGGTAAATTAAAAAATAAATGTGATAATGTAAGCAAATGTCGTTAATAAATGCGCTTACATAAGTTATGTTTCAGTGAATTATATACATTGGAACTTTTTAAGCAGAATAATAAGAACTACTACAATTGAAATGAGAAAATTATATGATGCATGGGAAGAAAAAAAGAACAATGATGATGATCAGATTCTTGGAATTCCAGCAAGGTGCAATGCAGCTCTTATATTAAAAATAGTTTTTTATATAATTATTAACGTCATTGTTTGCTCTTCAATTTCTTTTTTATGTTGCATTTTCCATGCGTGAATCAAAATCGAATTATAGTTTTAGAATATTTTAGATCATACTAATATTAACTGATGATGAACTATTATCACAGATGGTTCAAATGCACAAGGAAAGTAGAGATGAGCGACATGCTAGCATACGAATATGTGAGAAAACATTTCTCTGATGAAATCACTACAGCTGTAAGCACTTCGTATGGATTATTAAGTCTTATGTTGTCTATAAAAGCCTCCTGACTATCTTATAAATTGATCAATTGAATTACTTATCTCTATTACAGGCATCGGACATGATGGATGATATACAAAAGGAAGTTGAATATCAAATTAAAGACTCAGATTGGATAGATGAGGATACTAAAGATTTTGTTTTAGCAAAATTAGTGCATATGGAGAAATTTATCGGATATCCAAATTGGTATAGAAATAACACTATTGTTAAACGATATTATCAAGGTGTAAGTTTCTCACAATTTATTAATTACTGCGTAGTGATTATTTGATTTAATTGTTCTATTCCATTAAAGCTCATTATTGGCAATTCGTATTATGAAAATACATTGAGCTATGAAAGATACAGCAAGTGGAAAGAGCTACGACAGTTGTTGCAAGAAGATGAAGACGATGAAATGTAAGATAACTCATTCATATTTTATTATAGTCTCATTTTTTAATATATAAAATAAATTCATATAACATATTCCATATTATAGAACAAATATAATGAATCCTGTAATGGTAAATGCCTTTTTCTCACCGGATCTTAATTCCGTAGGTTTGTATCCATAGCACGTCTTTTTTTTTTTTAGTAAAACTTAAATCCATGAATTTGCATTTTTTATATTGTCATTGATATTAATCTTTCTTTCGATTATAGCCCTTTCGGCAGCAGATTTTCAGAGTCCATTGTTTGCTTTCGGTCGACCACAGTAAGTGAACAATTTTTATTAAAAATGTGATTAGCGCATAACTATAAAAAGCCATAAATACAAATAAATTTAAGATTATAATCTTTAAATATTTTGTAATTTTGTTCTAAACACTCTTTATTCCAGAGCTATTAATTATGGTATTGTTGGAACAATCATGGGTCATGAAGTTAATCACGGATTTGACGACTCTGGTAACGTTACAAAATGTTTGCTATATCAGACCGTTTAGTTTAGTAAACTATATTCTATGATATTTAATTAATGCAATAATATAATATTTATTATTTTACTCCAAAAAATATTTCAAATGTTTTTTAAGTATTTAAAAAGATAACAAAAAGTCAAAAGAATAACTTTCAGGCCACTTATATAATAGGAAAGGAAAAATTGTGGAATGGTTATCCGCAATGGCCGAAGCATATGGCAAAAGAGCAGAGTGTTTTGTGGAACAGTTTAATAATTATGCCATCAACAAGATATCGAATACAATAAAGGTACGTCATCTACATTTCATCATCTATATTTTATTACCATCTAATTTACATTATTCTTATTTTTCTCATCGGGCATTTTAAACATTTCGCATTCACTGTTAAAAATTGCAGGACTATGGCAATCAAACGGCAGGAGAGAATATCGCGGACACAATGGGATTAGAGGCAGCGTTTAAAGCATACCAAAGAAGAGAAAGGGAATGCGGAAAGCCGAATACCGTATTACCAGGCCAGGAAAATCTCACTAACGATCAACTTTTCTTCCTATCTTTTGCCAACGTAAGTATCACAGATATATAAATTCAAAATTGTAATAATTAAATTATAAAAATAATAATGTTTAAAGTAAACATTCATGTGCTTGAATGTATGAAATTGGGATAACGTTTGCAGTTGTGGTGTGAAGATCCGGCAATGAGTGCTAGCAAAGCTAAACATGACGTACATAGCATCGGACGATTGAGAGTGATAGGAACTGTTTCAAATTCGCACGACTTCGCCAAAGCTTATAATTGCCCGGTCGGCAGTGCAATGAATCCCGAAAAGAAATGCCATATTTGGAAGTGAATTACTTCTACGAATGTAACAAATTAAACTAGCCAATGCTTCACAAAAATGTAAAATAGTTGATAAAAATTTTCTGTCTATATATATATATATATATATATATCAATGAATAAAATAAAGTAAGTAAAGAAATTGTTTCATTTTGTACAGGTTTGACGTCTTTATCTGGTTTTTTAAGTAAAAAAAGATTACGTTATATGTTCAGACATATCGGTGAATAGAAATGCAATGTGTGTGTGTGTGTGTGTGTGTGTGTGTGTGTGTGTATATTGGGTCATCTAAAAAGTATCCGCGGTTTTTTGTCACTAGATGGTATTGATGGTCAACACATCTAGTGACAAAAAACCGCGGATACTTTTTAGATGACCCAATATAATAAAAAAAACATTCATCATTTTTACAATTAAATTCTTCGAGTTTAAAATTATGTTGTCAGTACAATAAGACGTTTTTATTAGACATGCTCATTACTGATGCCAAAGACAATCGCTATTGATAAGCGATATTTAAAGTTGTCAATGGAATAAAGGAGATAAGCAGAAAGGAAAAATACTAGCAAAAAAGTTTTTATATTGATAAGTTGCAATGTTTCATACATAATCCGTAGCCATTATTTATAAAGGATTTATTTATTTAGATGTCGAGATAGTGATATGTTTGTCGGCAGAATTCTTATCGTTTATGGACTATCGCAACACATTATGGTGACATCTAAATAAACGCCATCATCGTATCTACTTTCAAAGTATTA
This sequence comes from Acromyrmex echinatior, assembly GCF_024713525.1. Classification (NCBI taxonomy): domain Eukaryota; kingdom Metazoa; phylum Arthropoda; class Insecta; order Hymenoptera; family Formicidae; genus Acromyrmex; species Acromyrmex echinatior. Next base: position 6,853,194 of record NC_141859.1, on the reverse strand, counting down.
GAACATGTACGTATCTTCTAATAGTTGATTAACTTTTGTTTCTGTATAAATAATTTTTACGTCTAATCCAACTCACTTGAGATACGATCGCTCGATCAAGAACGAATAGATGTTAATTGATTGTAGGTATTAGAAGTTCAGACCAAAATTCGATGGTATCATCGCGTTACCAAGTTCCCTGTAGGCGTGTGTACTGCATGTGGCAGACATCTAAAGTATGGTCAGATGGGAATCGGATACATATTTTGAATGTAATACCGACATTGATGTTCGTAAATTAATGTCATCCATTCTGTTTTTCATGTACACCATTCTGCTTCTCTTGCGCTTTCAATGGTTTTATTATTTCTACGTCATTTAGCTGTTCGAGCATCAACTGCTGTTTCTTCTTCTTCTTAGGCTTCCTAAAAAAAATTTGTCCAAGGACATGTTATTTATATACCTGAAATAATAAACTGCACGGAATAGACGACAGAAGACTTACTTTCCAAAAAGTTCGCCATCTTGAATCGATTCAGGAAGTTTTTTGTTCAGAGTCTCCGGAAGAAGAAGAGACATTAGTCCACCAAATAAGGCGCAAGATCCGAATATAACTAATGGTAATGGCATCCATACTTCAGACTGGAATGATTAGAGATAATATGCTACATTGATGATTTCATGTGATATCGGACATATGTTTACTTCGGAAGTTTCTATATATATCTGGATATTGACAAAAAATAGCGTGATAAATAACATACCAAATGATTAACATATGGAGCGATAACTCCGCCAATTCGGGCAAAGGTGGAACTCGCACCCAATCCGACGTTTCGAATGACAGTCGGAAATTGTTCGGCAGTAAACACATAAATTGCGCCATAAGAGGAGGTAATAGCAAGTTTTCCTATCATTGCTGAACAAACGATTAACCACGGCATATCTGAAAACAAACAAATTTGTTTATTGGCATTTTTATTATTAAGATAATTAGCTATCAGATCTATTCCAATACAAATACTGAATTTACTTAAAATATTCTTTCGCAAATAGCAAAAATAGTTTTATTCAGACATACATATAAGACAATATAAAATCATCATGAATAAATAAAATTGTTAATTTATATCAAATTATCAAGTTATACTTACTGGCAGGGATAAATAACGTGGCAAGTAATGCTAAGCCGGACAACATCATACATCCACAAATAATGATCTTTCTGCCCCAGCGATTCAGAGTGAAAATCAGGAATGTGTATGCCGGTACTTCCACAATTCCAGATATTACAAAATTGACGTAGTCGTTACCACCAAGATTGGACGCGTGCCAAGATAATCCATAGTACGTGCCACTGTTAACGAGCCTACATGAATGAAAAAATCAAAATTAGCACAGAACCATCAAACAAAAGGTCTGTTTTCTATGGCTAAACTAATATGTACATACTTTTGGAACTTAAAATCAGATAGGTATGTTACAATATTTCGCGAAAGTGAAAAAGAGAGTTCTAGTGTAAAAATAAAAAATAAAAAATAGACGTATAAAAAACAAAATATATGAAATAATTAACGAAACGATCGTACCAATTAAAAAACAGAAGCATGCTCTTTCGCCTTAAGTTCGGATAACGGAACAGATCGAAGAGCGAAGGCTTTTTCGTATCGGGCATACTATCCTCACTGTTATTATTAAGAAGCGTATCTAAAACCTCGCTTGGCATCTCTACACCATTTTCCAGAGAAGCACGTTGCAGCAAATCCTTCGCTTCTTGGAGTCGACCTTTTGTTAGAAGCCATCGAGCAGACTCGGGAATAAACCTACCGCGAATCAGATAAATACTTTATAGCAACGCCGGCTCTAGAATTATATGTTACTTGAAATACATCTATTATATGTCGTACCACCAATAAAGTAGAAACGCGATACTTGGTACTGTGATAGCTACTTGTAGCATTCTCCAGTCGGTAATAAAATACGCGAAACCAGCGGTGAGTATATATCCGGTAGTAAAAAATAATTGGCAACCGACACTGGCTACTAGTCGCTTTTTCGGTCCGACCATCTCCAAAGCTGGAAGAAATAAATAATTACATTTAATCTCTTCGCTCGTGTAATTTTAAAAACAGATACTCAAAAGCTCCTATTCGATAAAACGCTAAATTGTAAATAATAAATCAATTGGTAAATGATATTGGTAATCAAATTCAGTTTACCTATGACATAAGCCACTAAGAACACCCCACTGGTGGTTGAGCCAACAATTAGCCTGAAGATTACGTAGGAAATAAATTCGGGCGCGACAGCGACTAATATACCGCCAGCCAGCTGTATGACTAAAGACAGGAAGAAAATTGGTCTACGACCATATTTATCAGACAAACCGCCGAATAACATCGAGCCAAGCATGACTCCTACCATGAACAACGAGTCCCCCGTCGCTCTCAGCCACGCCTTGTCACAGACCAAGTTCCACTGCAAAAAAAAAACATTATCTATCAAGTATTCTTTAAATTGAATTTCTGTCCGTCTCGTCTGATTTCTATTCGTATCTCCATTCGTACAAGAATTGTCGAGAAAAATGCACACGAGTGATAACAAGGTTTTAGTTCGCGAAAATTATGACTAAATAATTATTCCATACCTCGGAAGTGGTTGTACTTTTGTACACACTTCTGTCGTACACATATTCCTTGCAACTACTGATGCCTCCCTCTTCGGTGCCGTTACCAATAGCAGTTCCAATAATCGTGCCATTCGTGAGGCCGATAATGTCACGCCTCATGCACTGGGACCACCCTCGGAGTTCGTAGTCCCATGGATAGCTCGCGTTCAATACATCCTGGCTTAGGTGAAACGTGACGTTCTCCGCGTTCTCGTGTGGAAGTAAACACCTGGAGGCAAAGGAGTTTCTCATTTTACCGTTTTAAATTCCTCATAATCCATCATGTAATTATCGTCACGTTTATTCGAACGGTTACCTCGAATCCATTTTGGCTCCGAGAAATACGCCAGCTAGCTTGTGAAAGGCACACGATATTGCTGGAAGACAGAGTAGAAGATAGATTCTGCGCTGGTAGCGACCGAACTCGCCCATACGAAGAATAACATCGTCGTACGCCATTTCGTCCGGAGTATATCCTGCGTTTCCGTATTTACGATATTTCTCAATGCGTGAGAGAAAACTTTTATTAGAACCCTTGTAAATAAAAATATCTCTCTATTGGAATTTAATCGGCACACGATTTCACATTTAACGATTTCGTTCGTAACGGACGAATCGTTTTAATAATATTCTATCGATTTTGACATCGTTATCTCGTGTCACGAGAATTTTTTCGTCGTGACATTTGGAAGTGGCTGTAAGAAATAGACGCGGTTCACGAGGGCACTCCTCGAGATATTCCTAGCTAAGGTTGGATCCAATGGTAGAGACGACCAAAATCGCTTATCGGATTTCCGAACACATTGGGCGTTTCCTTAAATCGACTTCCGGGCGAAACGATGGCAGCTAAAAAGAAATTAGAATATATTTTATATCTCTGTATTAACTATTTATTATTTTATCTTATTTACACATATTATTGTTATATATTTTATTACTATATATTATTTTATATTTTGCTCATTTTTGCATTTCTTAAGAATCGTGAGGATAAAAAAAAAACAATCTTAAAACTGACTTAGAAATTAATATCTCATTAACTATTTAAAAAATTGCAAAATAATAAAGGATTTTTTTACTTAATCTGTTTATTTGCTTAGAAGTGGTGTCAAAAAGACTGTGACACTAGAAAAATATTGAAAAAATATACACATATACGGATGTTCTAAACTTTTCAACACATCATTTGTGAGTAAAGCGAACTAAACTGAATCGAAAAGTCCTCTATCTATTTTGCAATTTTCGCGCGCGCAAGCAGAATGTCTAAACTCAGCATATAAAACTTTAAGATGTCTTTAAGAGTTCTTTAAAAAACAATTTTAAGATATTTAAAAAAACTCAAAGTCTTAAAGTTGTCTTAAAACCTTAAAGTTGTCTTACATCGATTTTACCCGCTTATTCGACAATCTTAGAAATTACTTGGAAATTAATATCTCGTTAACTATTTAAAAAATTGCAAAATAATAGATGATTTTTCGACTTAATATAATTCGATCTATTTGCTCAGAAGTGATGTGTCAAAAAGTGATACCTGTATTTTTTAATATGTATAGTTTTAATTGACGCTTTCAATTGTTCGCACGATTTTTTTCAAATTCATTATAATTTTCCATGACAAGTTCGTCATTAAAGACTAATTCATCATTTATGTATATGAAAGTAATCGCGAGTGTGCAAGCGCAATGTTGTTTATACATTTAAGATTGGTCCGCGCGCGCATTGCGTAACAACGCTATGTAAAAGAGAGAGAAAGGGAGAGGTTTGACAAATCGCAAGGTTTAATACCAAGCCCAACCGAACATTACGCCTGTGCGTAGCAGCTTTTAATGTACTTGGGACCCGTTCCGACTAATTAGACTCGCGGACAGACGATCCGCATGGATCGTCATTGATACAATTGATACAATTGTCTTTAGATTAGAACTCGAAAGAAAAAAAAGGCGGCAAACGGATAATATCAGCAATTATTGATCGACCGATCGTTTATTATATCGTCAATTTCTCTTTTGCTTTTCATTTTACCGTTCGTCGAATTACTCGCACTAAAAATTCCTCTAAGACTATATTTTCCGCACAACGGTACGTACAAATTGCACCTTTTCTCTTTCAAGTTTGTAGATTTACATGCGATTCTGTGACACAAATCAAAATCAAACATCATAATTAGTAATAATCTTGCGATAATACAAATAACAAATAATCAATAAATATTTCTAATAATTCTCGCGTTAATATTAAATTTTTGCAAAAGCGTTAAAGTACGAATATAAAATTAATATCCTGGCTTTGAAATAACTTTCCAAACATGTAACGCTCCAGGAAGAATTTTAAAACATTCATATTGCGACAACGGTTGAGCACAGTCGAGTATAACGCAACGTCGCGATATCGTATGAGCCGGGCATACGAAATATCCGTATTATCTACACGTTTAATCTACATCTAACGATACCGCACCGATCGCACACAAGTAATCAGCGACGACGTGGTGGACAGCGTCTTCAGTCCAGGTAGTTCTTTCAAAATGCAAATGAGCGATCTGTCGCAAGGCGTACGAAACGATCTCGCATTTATCAATGGGACACAACCCTGCGCGCATCAAGGACGGACGGAAACTGGCCACATGCTTTAGCCGGCGTGGTTCTCTGCGGCAAAGGCGCGATCAGCGCGACTCGGCTCAACTCGACTCAACTCGACACGACTTCGGCTCGCCGAAGACTCCTCGATCCGCGTTTCAACGCGGCGGCGACTAGATTCGGCTCGATGTACTTGGTACCTCCAATGGTTCAGGCTGATCTTTTTTTTCTTTTCGTTTCACTCTTTACTTCTCCTCCCCCTGGATAGAAGCGGATCTCGATTTGTCAAAATCGGACGTGACCCGACACACGTCCCCTCGATGCCTTTGCGGCAGCGAATCTTCATCGAGAGCGAAATGGATGATAAGTAAAAAAAAAAAAAAGAGGTAGATCAGCCTTTGCCGGGTCAGTCACATTCGAATTCGTATCCCTCTCGAGAGCCAGAAGAAGCACGTGAATTGATCGATGCGTCACGTGTGCAGCGTATCGCACGTAATGCTTGTCGCAATGTACTCCTGTTCCTGCATATCTATTTTCGCTGAATACAGTAAACCGATCTTTAGAATTATAGCTGATTGTATTCGGGCTGTTTGCCTTCGGCTTTTTGACTATCCGTCCTCCGCGAGACGACTTTAAATCTCTCACTCCCCCTACAGCACAAAGTTGCACAAAAGTTGCAGCAACATTGCAGAGATTTTGCAGCAATATTGCTGCAAATTCTGTGCTGTATGAGTCACGTCACGTGCTCGCTTCGCTTCAAAGCGACATTTCGCGCGATCCACGGCGGAATGATCCTATTTTGGACGATGCGAGAAATAAGGCATGTCACAACTTATAAGGCAATGGAGCAAGGAAATTACTAATAAAAAAATGCTCCGTCTAACGCGACATTTGTAACATATCGTGTTTTCGAATACTCTTCGAAAGTTTGCATGCTATAACATTTCGCCGGTTCAATATTATCATCGGTATCGCGATTATTTTTCACGTGAGCTTCGCAAGATCATCTGAATAACGATCTAATTGATTATTTATGGACTCTGTAAATGAGATATGAAAATAAACAATAGGGTAGTGCGAAGTTATTCCGTCTATTTTCTTAAAGTAATATAAAATTTATGGCAACAAAGAATATCATTTTGCAGTAATGTGTTTATAACAACCTTATCATGATTACAATCATGATTGCTTCTTGCACAAGACCTTTAAATATTTGCATATGATCTTTAAATATTTAATATATGCTGCTCAGAAATATAAACAATATCGTGAGAAATGGACGAAATAGACTTGCTCTATCCTAAACTAAGTGAAATAAAAGTGAAATAAAAGGTGCAGTGGTTTATTAGAAGACTACTTAATAGAGACTAACTTTCCTCGATAAGATTACGTTATCGCGAGAACTCGATAGAAATGCACAGCTAAAACAATCCTGTTTGCCATATGCATATATTCCACTAGCCGAGCCTCCCTCGTAGACTTCGTTCCGCATCGTAATCGCGTGACACATAATCCGTTAAAACAAAATATTTTTCAATGAGCGTAAGTTCTCTTGCAAAAAGATACGAAATGGGTTATAGCTGCATACCATTCTGCTATATCTCTAGCTCTCGCATTGCGAAATTCATGGAGGACGTATGGGAATATTCTGTCTGCGTACAAAATGAGCAGTTTCGACAATTAACAATTCTAATCTTATACGCTCTAAATTTGCTTGTCGCCTCGTACTTTCATCAAGCGGAGTCAATCGATCGCCCGTGACGATGCCTCTCCTTCTCATCTAATAAAAATTCCAACGCAGACCATGGCATGGACCCTCTTTGCTCTCTCAGTCGCGTTTCTACCGCATCTACCTGCATAGATACATACATATATTAATACTCTATAGGATATCTCGTGATTCATCCTCTTTTTCCACAAGTATCAATTTATGGCGTAAAAAGGAGTGAAGCTTTAGCTGAAAAATAGATGGACGTTTATTCGCATGCGACAGAAATGCCTGTTAGCCACATGTCAATAATACTGGCCCAGACATTGCTACCGCTATCACCATCATCGCCACCACTGTTACCGTCGTCGCCGTGTCGGAGGCCGACATCGTCAGCCCCAGTGCAAAACCCGAAGGCTATTTATAGTAGGGAACGGCTTCTAGTTCCCACTGCGTGAAAAATCGCAACTGGTTTCTCGCGAGTGCGAATGGAACAGGGAGAGAGAGAGAGAGAGAGAGAGAGAGAGAGAGAGAGAGAGAAAGAATAACTCCGGTGTCTCGGCCGAAGTCGTCGCTCTGCATTAGCCGCTTCTCTAATGAGCAAACAGTTCTCTGTCGAAGGCTCTCACGAGAATGCACCTGATGGTAAACGCAATGCGAATTATGTATGAAGCGTAACCGATAAACAAATAAATCAAGATGGATATGGTAAATATTTAATAAAAAATGAATGTTATCCTCGTCATGAGTTAACATGATATTGCATTCATTTTAATCTTGATTAGATACGTGCTCCGATTATACATACATGACAATGGAGGTCCTGTTACAAGCGTATAACCCTTTACGTTGAGCATTCTTGAAAGTCAGGAAAGAATGATCACCTGTTTAAACTGTAGAGTAGCAATTGCGGGCAAGAAGACAGCGGCTGGAGAACTTTCAATGTATTTGCTGGTAATTTCATCTTCTTTTTTAATCAATTAAAGATACGCGCTTGATAAACGTAAAATGCGTCACATCGAGAGAATCGCGCAAAAGTTTTGTTTGTCCGATTTGCATAATCGCGTAACCCGCATTCTCGCGCGCAAGAAGAAAAAAATCCATCGATCTAGGTCGAGTTTTGCTTAACGCGAAGGATGCCAATTGCGTTCCTTAGACGCATGATCGACTGCTACTCCTTTCTCCTTCTTCTGCGTACCTACGCTTTATGCAAATCTGGACAGGCCTTAACAGGCCTTTATCTTTTCTGCTGGACGCGACCGCTGAAGGGAGTCGGCGAATTTCCGACGAAGAGGAGAAGGAGGAACATCTCTAAATCAAGATGAGATTTTTTTTTTTCTATTTCTGATGGAAGAACTTGTGTATCTCTTCCTCTGCCTTATTCGTCTCATGCAATGTTCATTAACTGTAGGATATTTGTAAGATATTTCTTTCCGTCTGTCTTTGCGAGCATGATAATTTATTCTCAATGAAAGTATCGTAGACGATACCACTTTCGGCATCGATACAGTTCAGAGAATCCGTATAGACTCGAAATGTTGTCATCAGCAAACACAACTATTTGCTGCTAATCGTACAGGTAAATTCATCGTCACGTGAGCGCGTTTCAAATTGAATCTGGCTCGGTGAAACGCGTAATGGAGAGTGAGTTAAAAATTCACGAGCTGGAATACATTGAAAAGGCTGCTGTCCTTGCAAGGGCGCCACGCTGCGCCGCAATATACCTCGCCTTCTTGATAGCCACGCCGCGAAGACAGGAAAGGTGTTTGCCCCTATCTGGCTTGTCTCGGTTTTTCACTCGAACTCAACGCGGCCGTTTTTAGAGCGTATAAACCAATGAAAGAGGTTTAAAGATGAGGTTTCTATTTCTCTCTTTCTCTCTTTATTCTCTCTTTTCTTTTTCATATTCATATCTTTTTCTTGTACATTTTTTTTTCTTTTAATTATCTGTTTACTTTTATATTCTTTTTGCAGTTCTCATCTTTTATAATTGCAAGTTTATTTTTAGAGAGTTTATCCTAAAATCCTATAAACGCACTATATTTATCTATTTCTATACGAGATAACTCCTGATTTATCCTATCATATCTTCAGTCCAATGCAAGAGAAACGTAAGAGGTAAGTAGCTAAGATATCATCACTTCATGCATTCTTAACGTCCTCTCAAGTTGTTAAAATTATATATAAAATTGTTAACATTTAATACATTTTCAAGTTAAAATACAAAAGACAGAAAAAATGTATAAAAAAAGAGAAAAAGTAGATATATGTAGAATGTGTACATATATCTCTACTTCTTTTATATTTTTTATATCTTTACTTCTGTTCTCATTTTTTTCCCTTATTTTATAGTATAATAATTTTTTCTGTCTTTCGTATTTCACATAAAAAGTTAATACGCAGTGTTGACGTATTCGCATACATAGGATCAGTTCCACGATTCACCATCTTATACGAATGCAAAAATGTTTTGAAAACATAATTTGTGGAAAAGAAAAGAATCTTAAGATAGCATTGCGTTCACTTCAGTAAAATATTCTTTTTTTTATACTCATGGAGAACTTCTCATTAATAATTTTCAGACAAAATTTTGCATGTATCTATTTTGTGTATCTACAAATTGGCCTTCCATTAAGATTATTGCAAAAGCAAATTTGCAAACAAAACAACACATTTTACGTTGCGGCTATCGCAATAATATCGCAAGACGTCGTGACTTAGTCAGCACTTACATAAGAAATAAAACTGCGCGTTAAAGGGGTTTAAGGTCAGAAATGTGCAACAATGTGACGCGAGTATGCGTCTAGTAGCAAATATGACGTTATTACTCTGTCACGTCGCAAACATCTTCAAATATCGCTTATGTTCATGTTTGTTCGCGCCTTATATTGCATAGGAAAATGTAGGGAAATACTATTGCATACATTATGTATATTATAGATTTGCCTATTTTCGTATTTGATATTTTTCAAAAATAAAACCCGAGGGTATAAATCGTGTAACTTTTTCTTTAGAGCGAAAACGTGGAAAGTGAAAATTTTTATGTAATACATTGAGAAAAATTTTTGGAAAATAAACGAACCAAAAAATTCATATCAATTATAATTTTGATTATATATATCTTGACTAGAATTATGATAGATTCAACTAGAAAATTCTAATTTTTAACCAGAATGTACACACATACAAACAAATTTCACTTTTACGTTTCCGCTTTAAGGAAAAATTTCATAATTGATTTTCTGAACACGTAATATGGAATTGTTTGGAATGGATTCCACAATCAGAATTGTTTAATTATATCCTACATTTTTATTGTATTTTCTAGAAAAAACGAAATAATTCCGATCGAATTCCTATTACAAACGGTTCTAAAAACATGCCCAGGCGTGCAAATCTAAACATTCGTTGTTTGCTCCGCAAATTAGAAACACATGCCTTCATTTATTATCTCATCAATTTCCGTCATTTAATTCCAGCAGGTTCTTACGTGCGCATCAACGTCCTTCATTCTTTGCGTCCCTTCCTTTCCAATTATATTCGATCGATTGACTAGCAATACATTTCTAATCTAACGGTTTTCGTTATGTTTAATTTTTGATGCTAGGACTGGCAAGGTACAAAGTCCCAAATTAACATCTAAAAAACGATAGACTTTTATTTCGACATCTTGTTCTTAGGAAGCAAATAAAACTATGGAATAGCGGAATTATAAAACTATTCTGCTTTTTACAATAAGTCATTACCTAAGCTTTAAGTGGTAAACCGACTTAAGAAAGAAATTAATCAATTTAATAGAGAATTCGATTGAATGCACTGGATGCGCGCATTCAATGGTCAGATTAACTCCTTTAGATCTGATTTTATTGGCCATGTTAAAAAAATTTTTTTTAATTCAATTCATATGCGCTATAATAACTAATCCATACTAAGTAATTAATTTTTTTCAAAATTTTGATTCTTTCTCTAACATATACATTATTATATACATCCTTAGATGTATCTCTCGACACAATTAAATAATTTCAACGAATTTCAATGTCTTCAAATTGATGTATATTATAATGCGAAGTCTAAAGGTTAAAGTTAAAACTGTACATAAATTAATGTAAAAATGTTTAATATAAATATATACAAAAACGGATTGAACCATAAAATTCTCAATACATTTTAATATGCTGTTAAATAAAATCGGTATTTTTATAATTCGAAATATTTGCATTTTACTTTTATATGGATTAATCAGTGTATAACAATTTTCATATGCACTAGTACGTCCAACTGAATTTACTAATAATCAATTATTCTTTTCACATTCGACATTTCGACTGTGAATATGATTTTCACATTCATAATCTCTTATTTCAGAACTGTCTTAAATAAAATTTTAAGATGCTAATAAGGCTTTCTTTAATAATAAAGCTAGTATTCATAGTCGATTCTTATATTGGACACTGTTTTAAATGCAATCTTAAGATATGATCATAATGCCCATTTCCATCAATGTAAATTAACTTTAATCTCAATTCAACTTACTTTTCGTCTTTTTCTAATCTTTAAAACTAGAAAAAGACGAAGAATAAGTTGAACCGAGATTAAAGTTAATCCACATTAGTGGAAACGGGCATAAACCAATCAGACGGCTGTATCAGAAATCTTAAGACGTTACTTAAGTTAGTCATTTAAAATATTAGGTGTTGGAATTAATTCGTAGCGTTTTACAAGTGATGGGAAGTACTTTCATTAATGTATTTAATGCTCATGTGAAATAAATAACATTCTTTCATTAAAAAACGCTACGAATTAATTCCAACACCTAATAAGAACGGATTATGGGCCGATCTTACCTACTCCGATTAACTTAATCGATCGATTGTTACAATGGAGCTGACCAAATCGTATTTACTGTTCAGCAGAATTGATCAATCACGATTGATACCTAATCGATCAATTATAGGCTAATTAAGAATTGGACCCTATGAACATCGTCCTCTAATTCATGATATATCTTAAGATTGCACTTAAGACAATCTTAAATAAGAATCGACTGTGAATATCGCCCTTAAAATTTAAGTAATTCATTATAAAATGTGAGTATCAAGTTACTACAGATGAATAATAATGACTGCGCGACGTTAACGTGGGCTGAGAATTCCTAGGTGGCAAACGTGGGACGCAAAAACACGCAGATGCGTGACCGATGCTCATTCGCGGACATCGGAATTCCGATCACCTCCAATTACTCGCCGCAAGTTCCGCAGTAGTATATTTTTTTACAATAAAGGTCCTTGAGGTCAGATTACTCTCACGTATACATTATCGTGTGCAGAATAGAGAGCAACTTCCGCCGAAACAAATACATAAGTGATACGTAACACGATACTCGCGTGCATTTTCTCATTCCGGACGATTAACGAAAATATAGCCTTCCGATTATTCGACTTTTGCTACACCCGAGCAATTCCTTGATGCAATCGACTGGATTATCATCCGATATAATCCAACGACGGTTTAAGAGAAGGAGCGGGTGGAGGGCAGAGGAGGCCGTTTGACACTCGCGTGATGCGCGAGCGGCGTCGACGCCGTCGGCGCCACTCAGCCACTCGCCGACTCCCAAGTCCCAACTACTCCCAAGTCGATTCTCCATTCAGAAAAATGACGATGATGTAATTACCCGCTCTCTCTCTCTCTCTCTCTCTCTCTCTCTCTCTCTCTCTCTCTCTTTCTCTCTCCTCCGACGTGTCTGGCACTTCCACGGTCGAGTCGAACTTGTGGTAATATCGAATCGCGCCGTGAACGACGTGACTCTCCCCGCACCTTCTCGGCGTGGCTGGCTGGCTGGATGGCTGGCTGGCTGACTGGCTGACTGGCTGACTGGCTAGCTGACTGGCTGGCTGAACTCTAGCTGGCTCCGGCGAGCCGGCGTGACATCACGCACCACGTTATGCCGGCCGATGGTTACCCTCGCTACGGCACTAGCCGATCGATAGCCCTTGTCGAAGGGAAGCCGCCGCGATGCACCCGGTGCAGTGTCGATGTACACACTTCGTGCGACCGTATGCACGTTCGATCGTCTGGCCCGTCTTATACCTTCCTCTGCCATGAGACCGCGAATTTCGATGGGGGGAAGGAAGAAACGCGTGTCGAACGGACACCAATGAACACGTCAGAACACGTGTACCGCACGTGCGCGCGCGCATGCACGTACTATATGCACGCATACGCACGGACACGATGAGTACGTACGTATTCGGCACGTACGCACGTACGCACGTAAAATGCGACGAGTCAACGCGAAGTTGGCTGTGTAAGTTCAATTCGAGGGTGAACGCGCGCGCGCGCGACTCCCGATATCGCAGTCGGAAGGGTAGTTGGCGCCGGCGCCGAAAACCGACGACGGCAGCGTATAATATACCACCGGGTGTGGTGAAAATTGTCGATAACGACAACCCTTCCAGTCTGTCTCTGCGAAATATCTCGCTGTCTCTCGATGAGTCCAAGATTCGTGTCTCTTTCGTGTCCATGATAATATTCCGCCCCAACATTCGCGCCATTCCGCTCATGTTCTGTGAAACGCTTCTTTTCGCACTTATTCAAGAGCGATTTAATCTAATGCACTTGTTTTGAGCACTTTTAACGATGATAAAAGGCGAGTATTACTCGTGAAGAAAAAGTTGTAGTCAAGTGACATGCATACTTGCTTATCGCGATATTATCCCACTTGCGCATACACTACACGTGTCCACGCTATCGCGATTAACTTCATTACTTAACAACTTCACATTGCGTGCGTACCGTTTGGAAAACAAATTCGCGCTACTTTATAACGAATTTGATTGGACGCACTATCACGGATAAGAGAATCTCGCAAATTGTCAAATTCTGATTTTAATGAAATTTTATATACTTAAAATTGTATTACTATAAATTAAAAAAAAAAGATAGCAAGTAACGTGTTAGTTATAATTATGTCGTTACTTTTCTTACCGTTACTTTGTTACAATAACAATTTAGTAATAACGAATTTTTTATGACTGTAATATGTTAACTTACAGAATTGGAAAATAACTCGATGGTTACTCGTAACAGGTTGGAAAATCACTTGATTAAGAGCCAGTTGTTCCAGTTTCAAATAAACTATGTAATAATTTACCTATTGGATAAACAAAAGAGTAAAAGAGTAAGAGCATGAGAGAATAAGAGAGTGAGATAGTGAGCTGAAGTTTATCAAAAAGTGGAACTTGATATTTGTAACGTATTACTTTTTATCATTATGTTACTGGTTACTCATAATTACATTTACTTACTGAAAAAAAGTAATTTATAACGAATAATGAATAACATTACTCGTTATTCATTACAAATTACTTTTTTTCAGTAAATAAACGCGTAATAATGAATAAGTTGCTTACTTTTTAAAGTGACTTTTCTAATCTTAGCACTTTAGCGTTTAGTTATATTGTCACAGTCATTAAAAAAATCGTGATTATTAAATCACCGATCAAATCGTTATTATAAAAAATAACGATAAAAATAATGGCATTACTTTATTTGCCATCTTTGAAAAATATTAGTAACGGCAAATAAACGTTTTAAGTAATAAAATCTCTTATACGTAAAGCAGTTCAGTTTTTTCCATTATATCTAAAAAACTATTCGAGATATCAAAAAATATCTAATAAAAAAGTTTTATAATAAAATTACTTCTACATATTAATCCGTATAAATAATATTTAAAAAAAATAATTTTTTTTCAAAATTTATATCTTCAAAATTATTTTTAAAAATATTATGTAGATCGATAGAGGTAATAAATATTATTATAACAATTTTTGTATTACATATATTTTTTAAATATTTTGAATAATTTTTGAGATATAACAAGAAAAGCTGGAAGCAGCTTTATATTTCATCTCTTAAAACCGTTTATTTGTCGCTAATATTTTTTCTAAATTTATCTATTTATATGTAAACTATACTTAAGTATACAAAATTTAAAATCAGAATCATTTGACCCTTTGTAATATTCCCTTGTCAGTGCGCACTATAGGGAGATTCTTTAACGTCTTATCAATGATTGTCGCTATTATTAATTAGCAACAGCCAATGTCAAGGATGGTACTGAAAAAAAAACGCGGCTGTCACTGACTGTCGTTAGTTAATGATAGTGACAATTATCGATGGAACATTAAAGAATTCCGCTACTAATGTATTAAAGCCATTGTACATAAATTAACATAAAGATGTGTGTTTAATATAAATACAGAAACGAGTTAAACTGCGCAATCATCAGAACATCTATTATGTTGTTAGATGAAATATTAACTTTATAATTCAAAATATTTACATTTTACTTTTACACTTAAATTGAATTAATATACAATAATTTTAATGTGCATTAATTTAAGTGCGCATATACGGTGTCCAATTAAATTCGCTATTATTACATTCTATATAAACAGAATGGAAATTTAAAAAAAATATATACATATAATAATAAAATGACTTCATATCTCTCATGTATGATGAAATGCAGGAAATAAAGCTCTACTATAAAAAGAAAAATTAATTGCTTCATCCATTATGGTAATTAATTCGTAATGAATTCCCGTCGGATTGTTTCAATATCATACAGTTTCATACATACATTTAATCATACATACCATATGTGAAATAGCAAATCATGGATTTTTTAATATTGATATTCTTGCCTTGAATTCTTCGCTGAATTCTAATTGTAGGAATCAATCATATTAAAGAATCACTGAGCGCTCACAAATTAATTTTCTGTACTAAACGCAGCCAATAATAAACTCTTAAAATATTTACTATTATAGTTTATTATTATAGTCTTAAAATGTTGTCAATCAAATCTTAATTAATTTAATCATCGATTAATGTAACCGGCTAAAGTCCATTTCTATACTAATAGATTTGATTTCGGTTCAATTTGCTGTTTATCTTTGTTTAATTCCTATGTCCACACTGTTAAATCTATATATTAATATACTGTTAATTATATAATATACTGTTAAAATCTATACTAAATATATCGTTATTTTATACTAAAACGTTAATTAAATTTGACACTTATCATGTCAATTTGACACTATATAGCGTCAAATATAATCATTGTTTTACTACAAAATAATGACAATAATTGAATAGAAGCAGATATAAAAGCATTATAGATTAAACTAATTTAATTTTCTTAATTCTTCTCTTAGCATTAGAAGAAAATAAAAAGTAAGCCAAGATTAAAATTAATTGATAGAAGTAGATATAAAAAAGATTTGTTTATTTAAAGTGTTAAGTTAATTGAGTCTATTCGAAGTCATCTTGATTATTAGATCGTAATTCCAAGAAAGAAAACAAGAGATAATTAATCAGAGATGTTGTGACATTTGTGATTACACATCCTTCGGCGTATTATAATTAATTAAATTGACAGGAAATCGCGGAAAAGCAGAATACAAATCGATGTAATAAAGAAAACGCTATCCGTAAAAAAATCACAATAATGGTCTGCCGCATATATAAATATTGCAGTAATCCATCGTTATGCATCGTATTGCTCATTTGTTAAGCAATCTCGCCAATTCATTCGTGATAATAAACATAAATATGTCAACTCACGCGTGCGATAAAATCCATGCACTTTGCGACCTCACATTTTTTTGTAACTCTTACCCGATTTCATTGAATTTTACTCAATACATATATCGTGAAGTTTGCACTGCAAAGAAATGCGTGAGACGGCACCGATAAATTTATCTCCGTCGGAATGACAGAACGATGAGTAAGGAGAGCTCGCAGTCTGATGGATTAAAAGAAACGAGACTAAAGCGGAATAATACAAAGAACTTCGATTAAATGATACAATTGATTCCGAGAGGTTCACAAAAGATCGATCGAGATGTTGAAAATATAAGTCTCCTCGGCATAAAAAAGGACTGTCGACTATGTTATCAGGGCACGTTTGAGACGCGTTTCGCATTTAATTTAAGTATTTGTGTCTAAGTATTCTAAGTATATCGTGACTTGGATAGTAATTTGTAGACTATTTGATAGTAATTAATAATAATTAAAGTCTCATAATGTAACAGTATCAGTGATATATGTTAAAGTAATATATAGGATGTCTCAAAACTGATGATAAATATTTAAAAGATTCTTTGTAACATTTTTGAGAAGAAAAATCTAATACGAAAATGCTGAGGTTAATTTTCAAATGGAAAGAATTTAAAAATTACAAATGATAAGATTAAATTAAAGAAAAAGATATTTAAAAATTTATTTGTGAGAAATATATTTATTCACTTGAAATAAATCTTTACTTATATAAAATGTTATTCTTAACAAATAAGCTATTTATTTTATTTTTTTATTATTATGAGATATATTTCACAATAATGTACTTTATAATTAATGAAATGTAATTTATAATTAATAAGATATGTTTCACAAAAATTTCATTATTACAATCAAAACTAATAAAATTTTTTTTCGTAACCAATGATAATAACATTCGCAAACATTTGTAAACTACGCAATATTTCAACGTTTTCCTCAGTATAGAATTTCGTGCGCTCGCAGGGATGGCGCCGCAGTATAAAAATATGTAAAAATATTTTTTCGAACTTTATAGACAATAACAAAATTCAGCACCTTTACACTGATCATCTTACCATCGCTGAACGCGCAAAATTCTAGGCTTGTCATTCATAATTTTTAAATTCTTTTAAATTTAAAAACTATCATGGCATTTTCACATTAAACTTTTTGTCTTAAAAATGTTACAAAGACATGCTATATATATAAAATATAATAATATATATAGTAATGATATAGTAGTTTAATAATTAGTTTCTAGTAATAAGAATAAATAACTACACTATTATGTTATTATATCACTAAAAATTAGCCTGTATTCGATTTGAACATTTTCCTTGTTTTATTTCCATTTTTATCTTTGTCTAATGAGCAATAAAGACAGAATACAGAATCACGATTATAAAAGTGCTTAAAGTACATGAACGTCCAAACGTAGCCAGTCTGTTTTACCGATTACACTGTTCGACAAATTTAAATTTTTTTTCTAGATTATGAACGGGATAAAATTTTATTTTTTTGTCTCTGTAAATAAAATTGCTCTATTATGTCATATTTTCGAAAAAATTAAACTTAAAGATGCTGAAAATGGCATTTTTGAATACTTTTCAGCTAAAGGATCTTAACAATATGATGTGATAGAACAATTTCATTTACAGATTCAGTTTCAGCGATAAAAAAAATCTATAAGAATTATTTTATCCAATTTATGGTCTAAAATCCGTATTAAACAATGTTATTTTAGACACAGAACGAATTTTACAAATTAGACAAAGTGATTCTTATAGATTTTTTATAAAACCTGTATATAAGGCAAATTGTTACAAGTCGATTGTTAGAAGCCGATAACAAAACTGTAATTTTCCAACCTTTTTTCATCTTTGCAAAGTCGACCGGTTATTTGGATTACATTATAATTTATATTTTAATTGAAAAAGATTGTTAAATCCTTGAGAAAAATATTTATTTGAAAAATAATCAAAATGAAATAGACGACTTTAGGATCCCCTTAATCACATAAGTAAATTATAACTGAATAGCTAACGCAGTCACGACGCGCGAATATTTAAATGCAAAGTGCGCGCTCCAAAAATGTTCCGACTGCGCGCAACTTCAGTTGTCAGTGGCTGCGGTTGATTTGGACGCTTTCAGCGCTTTTCAGTACTTTTGTTCTTATTTTACATCTAATGAACGATAAAGACAGAATGATGATTACAAGCGCTTAAAGCGCGTGAACATCCAAATCGACCGCAGTCAATGTGTCCAAACATTAAATGACATAAAATTAATGATCTCGCGTGCGCAAATGACGAATGTATCGGAGTATACATGAGCAGAATCGTTTTAAGATTGATGTCTCGCCTTAATCGGCGATACCTGTAATTTTTCAGGGTTCCAGACGGTAATCTCTACAAAAAACAGCGAAGACGCCAATGTCGCCGACGGGAAGGTCGCCGCTTGATTATGAAACGCTTCAATAAATGACGTTTCTAACGGCGCGTCGTGATCACATTTATATCATTAGACGGATCCCTCTCGGGCTGAGTTTATCGATGAGAAAGAAATCCTGTTGCAATGAATAATATGCACTTATCGATTCGACCGGCACTTTTTCTTTGCAAGACGGTTTAAAAAAAAACCACGATAGCGAGGGCTATCTGTTGTGTTATCAGGAAATATGGAAAGAGAAAGAGAAAGAGATGAGGAATTTCTCAACACGCGAGAGAAAAAAAAAGGGGAAAGAGAGAAACAATCATTATTTCAAAAACAACGATTTTGATAGTATTGCGAAAATCGCGGGGATTTACGCACTCCGTAAAAGTCATCGCACGTAAAAAATGTTTAACTGTAACCGTAAGATCGTAAGCATATCGACCAATCGTGGTCCAGCGTTCTAAAACGTAGGACCGCACTTTTGACTGTGATTGGTCGATTTGCAAACAAAATGGTAACAACTAAAATCTTTTTTTACGTGTAACGATAAGTGATCCGCCGCCGATTCGCAAACATCCGCGAACACTCGCGTTTCCGGCTTGACTGCCGGTGGCTCTTCAATGCTCCGCAATTTCCAACTCATGTGCCACGTATGTACATACATATGCACGCGTGGAAGAATACCTATTATCGCCAAGGACGCGTACCCCGTCGAGCTCTCGTAATTTGGTATCACCGTTCGGTATATAGACCTCAACCGCATTTAACCGTTAATTGTTGTCCGCTGTGAAAAAGTACGTCTGATAAATTTAAATATATTTCATCGATATTCGTTCATTTCGCTCGCATGGCAAGAAAGTATCGACGAGAGTTCGCAAATGATATTCGATTAGTAATTCCCGCAACGCGTCGAACCTTCGTGGCTACGATCTGAAGTGTGCTCCGGATAGCTCCGAAGTCGAGAGACCCAAATGGAACGCTCTGACGTTTGTCACAGTTGACGAAACTCGCCTGCGAGTACCCCTCATGTACCGCCGTGTGCAATTAAATCTCATTCTAAACGACGAGACCGCACTTCCGGCAACACGTACTCGAGGGAGTATCGCCGCCCGAACTTCTCTTTCTCTCTCTCTCTCTCTCTTTCTCTCTCTTTCTCTCTTACGGGAAACCAAACGATCTTCACGCGGATCGCAGGAATTAGTCTCGGAGGCGGGATATCGATTCTCGCCGAAGAGTCCCGAGAGCGGCCGATCGTTCGTGAAAGTGACGTGCGCGAGTAGTTGCACGAACGGCACGAGCTGTGGGTGAGTTAGCGGTGGTCAGTGGTGGTCATCTCGTCGTGGATCGGCTCGGGTTTGTTCTCCCCCGATCGACCCGATCGCATCGAGGTAGCTTCTTGCGACAGATTTTCCCGTCCCTCTTTCTCCCCTACGCGGGGAGGGAAGATCGATTCTTTCGTCGTTCATCGTTCATCGGCCGCGCACGCGGGAGACGAGACGACGGGAGACGACGCGTGATTGACAGTTGGAACGCGAGGACGGATAGAGAGGTAGACTTGACACCCCAGGTAGACTCAACGATTGGATAACGGCGAGTCGTAGGTTACTCAATGACGGGTGGTGGGTGGTTTACGATTAATGTTCCGCAACATGGGAATGGGTCACACACGCAACTCTCGTAGATTCGGTAACGTCAGCGCTTTACTCGCACCTGCGGCTTTACACCTGCGATAAGATCACCTTACTTTTATTCTTTCTACTGGGCGAACTAGCGCGTTCGATATCTCGGGATCTCTTCGATCCGTGGCTCTGCCGTTGTACAACATTGTTATCTAAATTGTAAATAGAAATCATGGCTCGACCCCTTGGTCTTTATCCCCCGACTTGGTTTCTCCGTTACCAGATAAATCCCATCATTGCGAGGCCATCGAGGATCGATCACCGTGACCTAACCTAAGCTAACCTTGAAGGCGTGAACTATCGCCACTAATTGCTCGATTGCAAGAGACGCGAGGTTCTAACGTGATACTGTCTCGAATACCGTGCAGCAGATATCGCTCTCTCCAAAATGTCCACTCCTCAGACTCCAGGTGAATTTTACTTATACTAACTTATTAAACTACCATCTATTGATGTCTGTTCGTTTATTATTGCCAGGCTGAAAATATGTTATCACTTATGTCGTCTGTTGTATAGAAAATATGTTATCACTTATGTGGTCTGTTGTATACATTATCATGCCCGATATATTTCTCACTTTAAAGTAGTTTATCTTGTAACTTAAAAGCTTTTTCCAATACAGACAAGCTTGGGCAGAAGTCTTACACAATACTTGTGTATAATAAATGAATGACAGAAGGTCTGTTCTTTTTCCATCCCCTTCTAAACTGGTGCAATAAATTAGAATGAAACAGATATAGTTTTTTCGCTCTAATTTATTGCTAATTCAGAACTTTTTAGAAAAGAATAAATCTGTTATCATGCAGAGAATGCAATACATTTATTCTAAATATATTTAATACACAGGTATGGACCCCTGGATGATCCAGCCTAGAGAAAGATTGAGATATCAAGAACAATTCGATTCGTTGAAACCGATCAATGGTATTGTCACTGGTGAGCAGGCAAAAGGATTTCTCCTTAGATCTCAACTGCAGCCTGCTATTCTTGGACAGATATGGTAAAGATATTATTTAAGGAATGTCTGGAATCTACCTTACAAGACGTTTCCTGATCCTTTGTTTTTTTATAGGGCATTATCAGACACAGATGCAGATGGCAAGATGGACATAAATGAGTTCAGTATTGCATGCAAATTGATCAATTTGAAACTGCGCGGTTTCGAAATTCCCAAAGTACTGCCACCTGTTCTTGTACAGAGTTTGAAGTCTTTGTCATCCGGTAGGTAAAAATTATACATGGACAAGATATATGAAATTTCATTGCAAGACATTTTAGGCGACGCTAACCTGACTGGATTGCCGAATGGTTCTACCGCTCCAAGTAATGTTAGCTCTCTAGTAAATTTAAGTGGACATCAATCGATAGTATCTCAAACTGTTGCAAGCGCGATACCCACGGCTGGAAATACCCTTATAGGTAATGTATCATTAAATGTTGATTTATTTTCTTATTATTCATCTTCCTGTATCTTTTGGTCGACAATTGTCAAGTAGATGCTTATGTGATACCTTGTCAACTAGTAAAAAACAATTTCGATTTATAAGAGATTTATAAGAACGTTTATAAGCACTCAGAAGATACACCTTTGCTCAGATATTCGCCGCTTATTAGATTCATTCAAATATATCAAACATTGGTACATATCATTGATATTCAACAAGCTTATATTATTACAATATCATATATATCAATATTCATCATTTTCATAAATTGAATTGAACATATCATTGTCAATGTTATTACTTTAGTCATGAAACATTAATTATCAGACATAACTGATCTGTGTTATTCATTATTCATCATACTACACAGCATTACAACAAAATAGACAGATTGTGGCTCCAAGCACACATGCCACAACTCATATATCGTCTAAGCCACCCGCTCGACCCGCGCCACCTTCTGTGGGTATGTTAATAGTACTGAATGTGTATTTTTGGGTCAGTTTGTTTCTTTTTTCTTGAAGCAAGCTTTTGTTGCTTGAAAGCCTTTTTATTAAAATGTATTTTCAACCTATTTTATTTGTTGATTATTATATACATTAATTACATTGTAATGTAATGTCAAAGGCAAACTTCCTTTCTAATTATTGTGTGTACTCACTATATTATGCACTATGATTTTGAAATATCTTCACAAATATCTCTCACGTATCTTTATTTATAGTACAATTTTAGTACAATTTATAATACAATTTTGTGTGAAATAATTATGATTTTTTTAAACATTATATGAAACAGATGCACAGTTTATACTTTTGATGTCGCCTGTTTTGGAAATTTATGTTGCAGTAAGAGCTTTCAAAAATACAACTCTTTGCTCAGACTACAAATTTATTTTTTTATGTACTACTTTATATTACACATGTAGGTATGTGTTGGACTTTGCGACAATAGATTTTTTAGCAAGTATAGTTATGAAAAAAATTCATCTGCATCTTGATTATATATACATATCACTTTAGTATTATTTTATACAAAAAGTCATAAAATTAGGAAAGTTTTTATAATTGCCTGAACATAAAAGTAAACGTGTTTGACAATTTTGGTTGTTATGTAAATAAAAAAGATAGTAATTTTCTAATTGTAGAATTAGAATTATTATTTGTTGAGATGATGTGCCTTTTACTTATCATCCACTTGAGGAGTTATACTTATATACCGTTTATGTACTTACAATTATATTTGCATTTCGTCTTACAATCTGTTTTGCTACTTGTTTAACAACTTGTTAATAATACTTTATACTTTACGCGGCAAAAAAAGGAATCGCGCCTCCTCTTAATACCAATAGTCCCCCGCAAAGACCTGCACCACCTACAAATTTCGGTATGTTTAAATAAACCACAAACTCAATATGTATTATTTATGATTAACACAATTTTTCTTATTACATTATCCAGTATTGATGGATGCTACGAAAAAGAGCATTAAAATACTCGCACAATCTTCTTGCTCGTGCTTATTAATCTGTCTCCTTTTTTTTTGTATTTGTCATGTAATTTACCGAAAAAGTAATGAATGTCGCTTGGATTTAAATAATCAGACATTTATAATTATTGTCTGATATACTAATTGAAACGTATAATAATCACGGAATTATTTCAGGAAATAATTTTACGGCAACGACAGGTGGTGGTCCGCCACCAAAACCAGCACCACCTTCGTTTCCAAATAGTCCTACAGGAATCTCGCCAATGAAAGTTACAACTTCTGTCGTTGGTCCTGCAGTTGTTTCTGCGTCCCCATCGATACCTGCCTCTGGAATAGGTAAAAAATAAGAATAAACTTTTTATTAAAATAGATATACATAAATTATCATTCAATTTTACTTATCAATTTTTAATTAGGTATCCCATCAGTAGCACCTATCGCCCCTTTAAACACAACTCCTGTACCAATTGCTGCCTTTAATATGGCACAACCAATGCCGACGCAACCGTTAGGCATGGTTAATGCAGGAATGGTTACTTCTATGACTGGCATTCCTAGTATGGTACCATCCATTGGATCAATAAATACAGGTGTGTACATATAAAACAATATTTTGTGATTTTATTTGTATTCACACACGCGCGCGCGCTTTTGTGTGTGTGTGTGTGCGTGCGTGTGTGTGTGTGTGTGTGTGTGTGTGTGTGTGTGTGTGTGTGTGTACATGACCTTTATTGTTTCTCTTCGAAGAGCTTTCATATATTTTAGATCTTGACATTACATTTTAACACTATTATAATGTAGAGCAATTTATTCATTACAATATTAATTTTTATTTTCTTTTTTTAGGTACTGGAGTTTCTCCATCAGTAGCATTACCATTAGTATCCACGACAGCGAACGGAACATTGGTCAATGGGGCAATCACACAAACGCCAGTATCTACGAATACACCTTTGAGTACAACAGCACGTCCACCAAGTATAGACAGAGTAGGCTCCGTGGATTCACAGCACAGCCAGCATTCCGTTGGCTCTCCACAATCTGTAGAATGGGCGGTGCCGCATCAGACCAAATTAAAATATACTCAGTTATTTAATACTTGGGACAGAACGAGATCTGGCTTTTTGTCTGGGCCTCAAGCAAGAAATATCATGGTGCAGTCGCAACTGCCACAACCTATACTTGCTCAAATATGGTACAGTAATGAAATACTACAGTATAAGATAGCGCGTACAAAGTATTATTCTTTATACGTATTGTAGAACAGAAGAGCAAATTTCCAAAATGTATGTCAACAGGGCTCTAGCTGATATGGATTCGGATGGACGTTTAGGTTCTGAGGAATTTGTGCTTGCAATGCATCTTTGCGATATTGCTAAAATCGGTGAAAACATACCTACAACGCTTCCACCAGAACTTATCCCGCCCACATTTAGACGGCAACGTCAAAGCAGTTTAACGCTATCTCAAAATGCAACAGAAAATATCGATCCATTAGCGGGCATGCCACAGGTATATGTCTAATATAAAAATATCTATTGCGCAAAAAGAAATGGAAGGAAAAAAGATATCTTTTTACAGACTTCATTTGAAGATAAACGTAAAGAGAACTTTGAGAAAGGTCAAGCGGAATTAGAACGTAGGCGTAAAGCATTATTAGAAATTCAGCGAAAGGAACAGGAAGAACGGGAACGCAAAGAGAGGGAGGAGGCTGAGAAACAAGAGAAAATAAGGCAAGTAGGTCTACTTACTAATTAAATATAACGTAAGAAAATTTTGCGTTTTGTGATACAGACTAGAACAGGAGAGGCGTAGACAAGCAGAAATCGAGAAACAAATGCAGAGGCAAAAGGAAATTGAACAGGAGAAAGAGGAACAACGGAAACGTGCGCAAGAACAAAAAGAGGCAGCACGCAAGTAAGTTGATTATACAATGTTAAAAAAATAGTTGTATCTATAGATTTAAAAGCAATGCTGCTTCGTGATATTTAGGGAAATGGAGAGACAGCGACAATTGGAATGGGAACGACAAAAGTCACAAGAATTGCAAGCACAAAGACAAAAAGAGCAAGATATTCTTCTCAAATTAAAAGCGAAAAATCAGACCTTGACCATCGAACTTGGAACACTTGTAAATATAATAGAAGGACATATACTCAAACAGTAACTATTTCAATGATCAATCCTTACGTTATCTTTCTTTATCTTTTAGAACGATAAAGTGAAGGAATTGTCACAAAAGATTTGTGATACTCGAGTAGGAGTATCAGGTGTTAAAACGACTATTGATGGTATGAGATCAACGAGAGATACGCAGTTACAAGAAATGGCCGCGTTAAAGAATAAACTTCGGGAACAAAATCAAAGATTATTAGCATTGAGTCAAGAGAAAGCACGTATTGAAGCGAGAAATAAAATTAATGCGGCGCAAGATGCAGCCGGACAAGAGGCTATTAAAATGGCTTTTGACAATAAACAAATTACTCTTAAGCAGATGAAAGATAAAATAATAGATTTACAACAGCAGGTATGCGTGACGTTTATCAATATCATCGTAACTGTTTATTAATATTTTATCAAAGAAATTACATGATTTATAATTTATCTTCGTGTTTTGATACATCTTTAAATGTCAATATTTCGTGAACATTGCAGAGCGAGAAGCAATCTAACACTAACATTGAAAGTTGGCATTAATGACATATCCAGGGTTGCCACAGACCTGGAAAATTAAGAAAACCGGGAAAAGTTAGGGAAACATGTAAAAATGTCTAAAATTTTGAAATTTGCTCACAATTTCCTTAAACTGCTCCTATTCCAGACAATTAATTAAATTGTTTAACATTTTCTGATGTTTATCTGATGTTTATAGTGAAATACGTTCAAAACTTACACACTTTTAACGATTTTAATAAAATAATTAAAATTATTCAGTATTTTTATTTGATTGCTCTTTTTCGTAACTGCATTCTTTTTTCCAATACTAATTTATTTTTTATTGGCTCAAATTTGCACTTAAAATTTTAGTATGCTACTAAGCCTTTTTTGCCTTTTTAATAATATAGACTAGATTTTCTACAACTCTTTAAATGTGTTAAAATTTGCATATTTTACATTGGAAAATTTTCCATTGTCATCTGGGATGCGTTCCAAAACTTGACTCTGTCAACTCCGAGTATCTTTTATCTTTATTCAACATTCGGTGACCAACAAGGATAAAATGATATTTGACAGAGTTGAATTTTGGAAAACCTGGAAAATCAGAAAATTTTAAAATTTATTTTCTGTGGTAACTCTGATATCAAAACACAGACGTTACCTGTAAATCACGTAACTTCCTTGAAGAAAACATCCGTGAAACCTGAAAAATATTAGTAAATAGAAAAGTCAAAAAACACGAGCAATGCATTTATTGGCTCTTCAAATATAAATTAGTTCATTAAAACAGGAAATTTCCTATGAATTTATTGATGAAAAACTAGTTGAATTCTTAATGTATGTTTTAATGAACTAGTTTATATTTAAATTTTATTCAATAAACGTTCATGTTTTTTTTTATCTTTCTATTTACTAATTCTCACTTAGCAGTATCGAGCTAGAAAATTTTATATACTGAAAAATATTAATATTTTATTTTCATATGTATTTTTCAACAGATCGATTCCAAAATGTCTGATATTGAAAATAATAATACTCAACTTGAAGATATTAAAACACAAATGAAAAATTTAGTAGTGGATTGTAAACAGCTTTATGTTACTTTTGATGAAAAAAAGCAAAAAGTAATCGAACTTCGGTCAAGCAGTAATGTCTCAGCTGCCGACTTTGCCACATCCGCATGGGGTGATAGTGGTTGGGGAGATGCACCTGCCAGCGATACAGCTTGGCCTGTAAACGACACTGCTGCCAGCCCAGAAAATGAAGCTGCAGTTGTAGGTGTCCGCAAATACAGAGCTCTTTATGAATTTGTGGCGCGAAACCAAGACGAAATATCATTTCAACCTGGTGATATTATATTAGTAAGTAAACAATATGCAATAAAATTACTTATTATTAAAGAGAAAATTGATCTAATAGTTAATGTAAATATCTATGCTATAGGTACCACCTGTACAAAACGCTGAACCGGGATGGATGGCAGGAGAAATTCGTGGTCACACTGGCTGGTTTCCCGAATCTTACGTGGAGCCAATTGATACTGGTGCAACTGATTTGGACAACGAACGTACTTTTATACAACAAGACAGTGTAGAGAAGAGAACGTTAGAGTTAGTTATTTTTATCTATTGTTAATATGTAGAATTACATGTCACATATCACCTAATGTCGACCTTTTTATTGTGATTATGCAGAGGAATAGCGGAAGTTCCCGAGAATGTATCTGATGCGGGATCATTAGGGGGAGAAGCCCCAGTAGTGGAAGCTATTATACCTACTTTAGGATTAGGTACACCTTGCGCTATACAAGTTACAACTTTGTTTCCTTACCGACCTACTATGGAGCAACATCTTTCCTTTGAAAAAGGAGAAACTATCAATGTTTCTGAGCAACAGGTTATTATTATATTAATTATAGAAAAAATACGTTTTGTAAAGCATTTGTTTTTATTCAGGACGACTGGTGGTATGGTTCAACCAACACTGGAAATAATGGTTGGTTCCCCAAATTGTATATAAAAGAAGTAATCACAAGCACCAAAGACACTGCTGCTGACGGTCTTAACGAATATTATGTTGCTCTTTATCGATATGATTCGACTGAAACCGGCGATCTTAGTTTCAATCAAGGTGAACTTATATTAGTTACGAAAAAAGAAGGTGAATGGTGGACCGGTTGTATAGGGAATAAAAGTGGGATCTTTCCGTCTAATTACGTAGAAAAATACAACGTTCCCAGTCAGGTATGTTATAACTAATATTTCTTGCATATTTTGTTTTTGCTAGTTTCTAATCATTCACTCATTTTTAAGTGGAAATTAATTGCTTGATTCAAAAGCGCGCAATTTTTTTTCTATTAATTCATTTGTTTTTATTAATCCATGTTTGGAAATTTCTAATACAAATATGTGTGACATCAATTAGGATGTATCTTTATCTACTAACGTTCAGTCTACTACTGTTGCTGCAACTGAGGAAACAAAGAACGAAACTGATATTATGGCGACCGTAACAGCTCAAGTACGTAATCATAATCATTCATTTCAAATTATATTTACAATTACATCCTGCGTTTTACATGTGTTGAAATGCTAATGTTATTAATCTATTATTACTGTATTTATATTGAACAAAATGATACTGCAGTGATAAAACTTAAATGACATAAAATGTGCATGTATATAGCAGGTAGAGAAAACGGCAGAGCAGCTAGAAGATGAGAGAGCAGCTGCTGAAGATAGAGCGGAATTACCAGATTTTACTGCTATGGCCGCTCAGCAGGTAAAAAAAAAGCTTCTAATATACTCATACAATTTGAACTTTTCTAAGAGTGCCTTTTATAATAGTGTAATTGTTTATCACCTCTTTTATGCTACTGACATCCTGATAATGCAGTACTACAAGGTATATTTAATTTATCATATTACATAAATTTTTATTATTATTATAGTTTACGTAAACTATTTTTTTTTATTCTTCAAACAGTAAAATAGTAAAACTTTTAATATATCGAGAAGTTAATTTTATTCATGAAAAAATTTTTCTTCACAGAGAGGAAGAAAACCAGAAATTGTTCAAGTTATTGCACCTTATCAAGCAACAAGTTCAGAACAATTAGACTTGCAAAGAGGACAATTAATAATGATTCGTAAAAAGACTGACAGCGGTTGGTGGGAAGGAGAGCTTCAGGTAGTAAGAATAGAAATTTTTTCTTTATTACACAATGTCGTATTGTTAAATTTATAATTTGCGCATTGTTTATTCAGGCACGCGGTAAAAAGAGGCAGGTTGGTTGGTTCCCAGCAACTTATGTTAAACCTTTAACTAGTAGCAGTAATAGAAGTACACCTGTCTCACATGGATATCAAGATTCTCCAACGGATCCGAATATTGGTAAATAAATTCTGTAATATTTTACAATTCAAAATTGTACTTGTATGTATTTGGATTAAACTATAAAAAATTAAATTTAAAGAAGCCTAATAAATCTCAGACATAATAAATCTATAGCATAAATGTTTTATTTTACTTATAGAACGCGTTATGGCTCTGTATCCTTATCAAGCACAAAATGAAGATGAATTAAGTTTTGAAAAAGGTGACGTTATATCGGTACTTGCTAAGGAAGAGGCGTCATGGTGGAGAGGCGAATTGAATGGTGTATCCGGCGTCTTTCCGAGCAACTACGTATCACCTATGTGTAAGTATTCCTTTCGTACGTGATTGCTGAAATTGAATCTCAGGATCACCTTATGCCTTTTAATGTTATAAATCGTGCAGTGTGAACATAGAAGAAAATTATGTACTGTAGCGGTAACATATTAAATTTCTATACGTACTGACTGCACGCGTGTAAACATGAGAGAGAGAGAGAGAGAGAGAGAGAATGATTAAATCAATTAAAAATAGGGAATAAAAATTTAAAAATGCGAAAAATATTAGGTGTTGGAATTAATTCGTAGCGTTTTTAATGAAAGAATGTTATTTATTTCACATGAGCATTAAAAAATACATTAATGAAAGTACTTCCCATCACTTGTAAAATGCTACGAATTAATTCCAACATCTAATATAAACATAACTTCTGGCTACGGATAGGCGGACGATCATCAGGTATAACAAGTTCCAATTAAAATTATTATTTATTGTATCTTTTATCTTGTTATCATTATCATTATCAGTACTATCGCTATTATTATCTCATTATCAACATTATCACTATTATCATTATTATCATTATCATTATGGCTATTATTATTATTATCATTAAATTATTTTATATTAGGCTCCATCTTCAATTATTTTGCATTTGATTGTTTAATAACTTGCAGAGTAAGCAAACCAGTTGGTAGGGTGCATTATTGCAATTATTAGTAAACTATTAAATAGATACTTAATTTATATTATATTATAAGTTAATAGTTTGTAAGATAGTAAAGCTGAAAGTATGTAGCGTATTCCCTATATTTTCTTCTGAATATAAATAAATATATATATATATTAGGTGTTGGAATTAATTCGTAGCGTTTTACAAGAGATGGGAAGTACTTTCATTAATGTATTTTTTAATGCTCATGTGAAATAAATAACATTCTTTCATTAAAAAACGCTACGAATTAATTCCAACACCTAATATATATATTTATATATTGTTATCGAGTGTTAATAGAGAAAAAGAATGAATAATATAATTTTTTTATAAGCTCAATGTAGATTACAAAGATATTGAAGAATATATTTTCTCTATCAGTTATAAACCTTGTCTGAGTTAATGATATCATTAGAAAACTTTTTTTTTTAATGTAAGTATTGTGTAAAAATGATGCGTTTGTTTGTCCCCGCTTGTACTTTGTGATAACTACCATTTTTCTCATTCTAATACATATGCGTTGTGTATGGCACTGGTTACTGGTATATTACAATTTATAAGCACAAAGAGATCGCTCACACACTTATTGCTTTATGGTTTACATTAGAAATGGATACAATAGAAATGGATGCGACAGATCAGACATTCTCAATTTATGAAACAGCCTGCCTATCTGCCTTGCATGTCTACCCATTCGTTCGTCCGTCCGTCTCTCCGTCAGAGGTAGCCGTTTCCTTGATCACGATTAACAATAATAACAATTAACAACTAACATCGTGATCGATATAGCTTGCGATTTCATTGTTTAAATATAACAATACGTAAATTATTGCAGATTATATTTTATAATTAATTTTTGTATACATTCTTTAAATATTCTAGTGGCAGTTATGTTTTCCCAATTTAAATAAAATTAATAAGAACATTTCTGAATAGAATTCTTATTTGATTTATAGATTTCAAGTTATAGATTTCAGTTTATTGTTTTATATGCGTTTAATTGCAAAAATGTCTTATAAGAAAACAAAATCTTATTATTTAGTGAAATACTTTATATAACTCTGTCTTTTGAACGACAATTTTAATATGTTAAAATAAGAAGAAATGCTTTGAGAAGAACAGCTGCCTCAATTTTTTTCTATTATTAGTCTTATAATATGTGCATTTTGTAATCTTTTTATTAATTATTATCTTTCGCTTTTGCTTAACACGCAGCATAAAGGGTAGCCGAGCAGCAGAACAGCATTGCTGGTTAAAATTAAAGCACCTGAAGTGTAATAAGAACAATAGAGCAGCTCCTACATTCGGCACGGCGTGCTACGACAACAGAAGTCTCATCGTTGGAGACATTGTGCATGAAAAAAAGAAAAAAAAAGTGAAAAAGTGAGAGGTGTCGGAGCAAAGAAAGACAGGGAAATAGGATGAGGAGGGAAAGGAGTGCGCGCATGTGTGTGTGTGTGTGTGTGTGTGTGTGTGTGTGTGTGTGTGTGTGTGTGTGTGTGTGAGAGAGAGAAAGAGAGAGAGAGGATAAACGAAAAAGACTCAGGGTTGGCTCTTCATCTCTATAAATATAGCCTCTACTTATACATATTATACAAGCCTTTCCCTCTGGTGCGGGGTTGCACTCATTCCTTCATTAATGTTATCATTCGGATTGTTAACATGAGTCATATAGCCTTTACCGTTTTACATCTTCAAACGAATTTCCATCCGAATACTATGTTCGTTAGAATCAATGCGCGCATGTACCAAATCCAATCGTTAAATCGTTTCATTAGTGTTATGACCACCTGATATATCTGCACCAACACCAAAGGTCTACCTCAGTTCTCTATCTATGCTGACGTACAATTAAGAAATAATAATATTAAATTATTAGCTTATTCATGTTAGAAATATTTAACATTACGTCATGTACGAATACTATTGTTACTTAAATGTTTAAGTGATTTGTTAAGTTCATGTTGGATGCATACTGCATCCCGTGATGTCCACGTGCGGCTCCACGTTAATGTATTCAGGTCGATTTTACGTTTTATTTTAAGAAAAGAGTTTTATTTAAAGAGTTTTATTTTAAGAAATTCAGTTTACAAAATATATCAAATTGAAAAAACATTTCGAAAAAGGAAGAAACAAGTGTTTTATCATTTCCTTGTTTCTTCTTACTTCGAAACATTTTGGTGGTCGATCAAAATTTAAAAGATTTAATTCGATCGTTCCTTAGGATTTAAGATTCATCACTATATGTTTCTGTTATTTCCTCTGTCTGTAGTGTAATCTGCGTTGATAACAGTTGCGTGAGATAGGAATGGTTGTTAGAAAAGTAAATGATTATTAAATTTTGTCTTTTATCAATATTATTATATAATGTGCATCACAGACCGTTAAAAATCGCAGTTGTCTCACGCTGAGGCCTAGAGGATATGTAAAGGATGTGTGACGATCTCATGATCAAATATTCCGGTGATTAGCTGCCACGATCAGAAGCGATACAAGAGAAGAAGGAGCTCTGAATGTCTTGTACAATTTCATATGATGCCTGACATCATGCGCGGCTTATTACGTCTAATAAAAGAAATTAGCGAACTACGCAAAAGTATTCTGTTCATTTGCGTAGAAATTTTATGAGAAAAGAAGCCAAGCGATATACGACTTGATTACTCGCTGTAAATTCGGCATAATTTATTAATTTTATTGTTCGATTTTTAGTTGTATTGCTGTAAATAACAAAGAAGATTAAGGATAATATGTGCTCCTTCTTCACAGCCTTTTACGATAGAGCCTAAATAAATAAGCACTACGTGAACAATAATTGCCGAGGATCACTAATAATGAGCTATAAGTAAACGATAGTATTGACCACGTGATTCAATGAATAACGTTATTGTAAATTAGTTTTTCCATCGAATCGCATTCCTATATGTGTATTAATCGACTGTTCATTTTCTGGATTGTAATCGGCGTCTTATTCGTGTAATGTATTACTATTAGCCCGTTAATATACAGTGCTTCGTTACAAAGAATTTATTATATTAAAAGATATATTCAAATGTTTATTGTTTCCGAAAAAAAAAGATCCTTGAGACCCGCATTAGAGCCTACATTTTGCACCGAGTTCGGCATACACGCAATTACGAAGCTTTGATACAACAATGACAATTTAACGCTCGATGAATGTTTTTACGAATGTTCGCAAAAGCATGTGGTCGGTCTGGCTTCCCTAGAGACTTCTTGAAGCTCCAACCATGAAATCATTTAGAGAAACGATTCGAGATAGCTGATTCGACGAGAAATCAAGCGCACAACGTATTTATTCATTGCGAGAACTTTTACGCGTTCTATGTAACCCTCCACGACAGAAGCGAGTAAATACGTTATGTCACAGTGGCAATAATTGTGTGCTTAATAATAATTCCAGACAACCAGTCCAGCATAACGTTATACAGATAGTGGAATGGCGGAATGTCTAAAGCAAGTTATGCAACTGGTTATCCTTAGTCGATGTAGCCGTGTAGCGCGTTATACTCCTAAGATTGTTACTATTTGCAAGTTGTTTGTTTATTCTAATATCAAATCTCATCAGAAGTCTCACAATAGGGTACGGTGTAATTTGGAATGTAGTGAAGAATGTTGTAAGAGAGTATGAATTCTATGTGTGACTACGAATCTTGTTCACACTTTATATACATATATATATATATATATATACACACACACATATATATATATATAGAAATATTATGTTGTGTTTCCACACACATATGTACGCCGATGTTCTTATACATATGTAAACATATCCATATGTGCATAAACGGATACGCATCTCACCGCTGATCGAAATAAAATATCTGTCTGTTGTAAAATTATTATTAAAATTATCATTCTCGGCTTATCGAAATATTGTTTCAACATACATTTTCTCTCATTTTCGCAATGTACAACCAATATGATAGGAAATATTTCAATCAAGACATTGTCTTTTATCTGATTAGCATATTCTATTAGATCCTAAAATATAGACCAATCAAATGAAAGAGCTTACCGAATGCTCAGTAAGCGGTTGTGTCGTTCTAAATGCACTCAATACTTTCATTATTTAAAAATAACCGCCATTTCCCGCTTTAGAGCAAAAATTCAACCCACAGAACAATACAAGTTAAAAAAAATCATTTAATGATTTTACGTAAAAGAAACATTTTGTGTATATATTTTATGCGTAGCAAATGAATTGATGATCGATACAGTGATGTATCATAATCCTATGGAGAGAAAACGCCAGGAACATATCAAAGAGCTAATCGTGACTGAACAAGCTTACATAGAAGATATGAGATTAGTACATGAGGTAGTCTTCTCCATTTTCTTTTTTAAATTCTTATTTATTCGTGTGATTCGTGTATTTAGGATATTATGACGTATAGTTTTCTTTCCTTTCATCTACAGATTCTTTACACATTGATTTGAAGTAGATTTTATCTCCAAGAAGTATTGTGATTGTTGAAAAAGTTATTTTTTTATTACGCATTTATTCAAAAAATGTGATTAAAGAAAATGTGTGGACTTCAAATTGATCGAAAGGTCGAGGAAGATGAAGGGAAATTTAAGAAATCTATGGAACGCTGTGGCATACATATTTATATATGCATATTGTACATTTTTTAGGTATTTGAAAAACCGTTAATTGAAAGTTTAGTCCTAAGTGTTGACGAGATAGAGAGGATATTTATCAACTGGAGAGATATTATTGCATGTAATGATAATTTCTTGAGGTAATCAGAGCTCGTTAATATATTATGACAGAGTATACCTTCTGTCGATGCTACAATTATTAAAGGAAACATGAATGAATTTCTTGCAGGACTCTAAGGATACGAAGAGATAACAGTTATAACGGAATAGTTCGAATGATTGGCGATATATTGTGTGAAAATGTAAGTGTAATCTTAAATGCGCAGTATAGAAGCAATCTTTGTTATAAATCTGTTTACATACAATGTATGTATTTCGCACAGATACCTAGGATGTCAGCTTACATAAGATTTTGTAGCTGCCAAATATCTGCTGCGACATATCTGCAGCGTTTAACGGAGACTTCGCCAGAATTCGTTCGAGTCGCACAGGCATGTCAACAAGACCCGCGAACGAAGGGGATGCCGCTAAGTTCATTTTTAATTAAACCGATGCAAAGGATAACAAAGTATCCGCTCATCATTAACAAAGTATCCACTTCTATTTGTAAATAATTGTCGTTCACGTCATATACCGTAATGTATGTAACACGGTAATTGTAGATTTTAGACTATACGCCGATAGATCATCCTGATAGGCAGTATCTGCAGGAAGCATTAGCCAAGTCTGAGGAGTTTTGTACTCAGGTAAAAATAACAGTATAAAATAATTAACATATTGTAATATATATCTCAGCACACACAGAAGAAAAGAAAATTGACAGACTTATGTTATCTAATATTATACATCACGTAGGTAAACGAAGGCGTTAGGGAAAAAGAAAATAGCGACAGACTGGAATGGCTACAATCACACATTATATGTGATGGACTTGAAGAGCAGCTTATTTTTAACTCGTTGACGAATTCCTTAGGACCACGAAAACTGTTACATTTCGGTATACTTCATAAGGTAATAAATACTCTTTAGGAATGTTGAAAATCTTTGTATCGCATGATTTTACTATTGCAATTTTATTACAGTCAAAAAGTGGTAAAGAACTCGTCGGCTTCCTCACGAATGACTTCCTACTATTCGTCCAATCAATAAAATTCTCCTTGAACTGCCAACAATTTTCATTCGAACGTAACGAGCATCAGAAATTTAAGATGTACAGGAAGGTAAATATTCAATCGAATAAAAGAATAATTTAAGTCAAAGTTTTTCGTGTAATTATACAATGTCGTTATCGAAAAGCTGATTTTTCTTTTATAGCCGATATTTCTCAATGAATTGTCTTTGTTCGGAGAAAGCGATGGAAACAGTAGTCTGAGCGGAAGTGACGTAGCAGACAATTCATCGAAAACTCTAAGATTGAAAGATCAAAAAAAGTCGATAATATTATTAGCACCGTCTGCCAATGAATGTTCACTATGGTCGAAACGAATTATAGGAGCACGTAGGAGGTTTTTAGAGAATGAGAAGAATTGCCTGCAAAAACAACGATCAAGTAAGTGTTATTTATAGTTAATTAACTATTACAATTATTGCAATAGTTAATTTAACACTGAATTTGTCGAACATTGTGTACTATTCGTATTTCTGTAAATTGCTTTTCGACGTGATTTGAAAGTATATATTATACGTTAGTAAACACCATGTTGGGTTGGTTGTTTACATAGATAATTGTGAAATTTAAGAAATTCTATATTCAGTAATAACTTATGGTTTATGTGGGAGCAGAACAGGCGCAATTTGGAGCGTGCGGCAGAATTCTTGTCACTGTACTCGAAGGTTTCAACTTGAAAGTTCCGTCCGGTAAGAATCTGAGAGTATTGTAGGTTGCTTGTTATTGCTTCTTATGTCTTTCTGGGTAAAGCTTGATGTGCTTTTTAATGTTTTTCTGTGTTTAATGCTTTTGCAATTTTAATGACTGTGATAAAAAATGTATATAGTTGCATGTGTTTATCCGAAGAAGAAAACGTATTAATGAAAAATCAAACCAGAACATATTTTGTGTATCAATTCTAAGATTATCGTTGCATGTAACGCTTTACTACTAATAGAAATCTGCCATGGTTGTAGTTCGCAGAAGACTTCCACAAGGTAGGCTGATGTTAGTAGTTACGGAGGCTGAAGATCTCGTCATTGGCATGAAAGGTAAAGTATCGAAATCCTGATTTTAAAACAACTTTAAATAGCTCATATTTCATATGAAAAGTTGATTTGTAGATTAATTTTATTGCGCTTGTTAATTCTGACAGTTTTCACACGTTTCTATTGCACATTTCTCTTCTTTATTATCTTCCGTATTCTAAATTATACTTGTTATCCATATATTCATATTTCTAGTTAAAATAGTAGTATAAAAAATAGTAATGTTCTTTATATACATAATATATTTAAAATTAAATACTTTTGGCGAATAAAACTGTAAAAGAATGCATGATAAAAAGTTAGGTATTTTAAAATTATGAAAAACAATTATTAAAATATCTCAATTTATATCTTTCTATAAGAAAAGAGATTAAGCTTTTAAGTATAGTTGAAAAATCCATGAATAAAGGTAAGTATACTATATATGGCATGACACTTGAGGACTATGCACAATTACTATATAAAGGCAAAATTAACTAACGCTTGAAAGGAAAAGAAAAAAATATATATATATATATACACACATACAAGGTAGACCATTTTAGTTTATCCAGCCGATTTTCTCAAAATTTTTAAATTTAAGATGAAAATGTTTCAGATAAAAATTGTTTAATTACTAGGGGAAAAAAATGCTGACTTTGTTTGATCTTGAGATTTTGTCTAAAGCATTTTTAAACTTAGATTTTGAAAAAATCGATTGGATGAATTAAAATGGTTCACTCTGTATATATTTGTATATTAGAATTTGCTGTTTACGACAGACTGATCATGCATATATCACATGCATATGTAATATAAGTGTTTTTTTCTTTTCTAGGAAAGTGTAATGCATTCTGCAAAGTATCTATGGGCTCTCAAGAAGAAAGAACGGGTGTCGTATCCGGAAGTGATTGTCCTTTGTGGGATGCGTCGATGCAGTTCCAAGTCAAAGATTTGTTCGAGGATACCCTTTGCATCACCGTGTTCGATAAAGGGTACTATAGTCCTGATGGTAAGTCTTTAGTATGGAAATTAAATAATTTCACACAAGTATATAAGAAATTAATAATTAATTTTCTAAATCGGTAAACTTTGTAATTTTTCTTATGTTCGCGACGTTGTATGTGTATACTATAGAGTTCCTTGGCCGCGCTGAAATTAGAGTGGCCGACATAACGAGAGATAGCAAAAATTCTTGCGGACCAATTCAAAAGAGAATTAAGCTACATGAAGTTGAAAGTGGCGAAGTCGTTCTCAAGCTTGATCTCCGATTGTTTGGATAAAATGTATGTTACGAAAACTTCTAATCTAAAAGTATACGCATTTATATAAAAATTTATATAAGACTTGTATGATAAGTACGTAATAGAAAAAAAGAAAAAATGCCAAAAATTAATTTTTCCTATCTCCTTTCCTTTCCAAAAATTCAGAATAATTTTTAGATTATTTAATCTTTATGCACATTTACATAAAAAAATAAAAATATACTGAATACATTATATGTACATATATGTAAATAATATTATATAACTGACTTTTTTAAACATAAAATTTTGCGATGTAATAATATAAGCAAGAAATGACGTGGGAGAAAGTGTAAGGTTTAATTTTTGGATTTTTTATGTATATAATGAGAATATTCAATAAACATTACAAAAGTATTGTCCATAAAAAACTTATATTAATATTTTTATTCAACATTTTAATACTTTCGATACGTTTATACTTAGCGATACGTGCATTAATATTTTCTACGTATTTCAATACTTAGCTGATGTTAATGCTACCGCAGAGCATAGTTTAACAAATGCTAGTCATTGCATAAATCATATATCATTTTATATCGCGACGTTCTTATATATTAAGCGGAATAAAAATAAAGTACAGTCTTCTACTGTTCGAATTAACTCTATCGCGAAAAATCTTTTCATCGAGCAGCGCACAGAGACATTCGCTCTTCATTCTCTTTACTACGCGCATACGTTTCCCTTTCGTTTTTGCTTTCGCCAACGTTTTCGTTTACATATACGTGAGAAGAGTAATAATGAGTGCGAGCGAAATGTCCAAGAGCAAAACTCAAGAGAAAAGAAATGAAGTGGCCGATATTCTTTAAAAGTTATCCTCTATCAGGTACAGGCAACATTTCTTTGGAGTGCCTGGGCATATTTATCTCTGTGTCCATATTGGCGACGTCGTGACGCTCCACGTCCTCTGTGGGAAATTCGTAGAGCGGCTTGAAACCACCGAAGAGCTGCGGCTTAAAATTATCAGCATCGAATTCATTCCTCTCGGTCTGCGTATCGTTCTCCGAGTCGGCAGGTTTCTCCTCGGCGCTACCACTATCCGATTTCTTCTCCGCTCCTGCGGGTGGTTCGACGACGACGACACTCCAACCATTCTTGCTGGGCGTTTCGGCGCTTATACTAGCCACGAAAGGAGCCATGAAGTTTTGCGGTGCCGGTGCTGAGCTAGAAGAGCTGGATGGCTGCTGCGAAGGCAGTAGCTCTGTTTGCTTCGCGTCGATGCTTACGGCAGCATCACCATCGACATCGAGTTCTTTGTCAAGATGTGCCGGATGTGGCGCGTGCGTCGGTGTGTAAACATAAGCGATCGGCGTCGAGGTCGACGTCGACGCGGTTGATATCAAGCTCGACGACGTCGCGATCGGTGGTATGCGATGCAACGTTACGGAGATCGCCGCATCGTTTTTCTTTCGATACGGTGAGAAATCCTGTAAATATGGAATAACATTCACCGCATCGTTTTTCTCGTTCTCTCGCTCGTTTGCAATCGCGGCGGAAGCCTGCTGTTGTTGCTGCTGTCGCTGTTCGCTGGGTATCAACACGGGTGTCTCCTTCACGCCGACGGGAAAGACGGAGGATGGATCGGGCCGTTCTAGCGGATAGGGGAAGTCCAAAGCAACTGGTCTGCCACTGTAGACGGTATGCGTATCATCCTGTTCATTTTGTAGCAGAGTATCAGGCGGTAGCGGTCGCTGAGGGCCTCGCGTACCCACGACGACGCTGCCGTCTTTCTCATTGGAATCGTCCGAATGTATGTTGACCGCGGTGTTGACCGGGTACACCACGTACACGGGTTGTTCTGGTATTTCGGACGGATCGTGATTGTCCGATTTTCTACGCTCCGCTTCGTGCGCAAGCACAGGTTCCACGGATTGCGCCAGTTGAGCCTCATCACCTTCGTCGCCGAATTCACCATGATGCTGTATCATCTGCAGGGTCGTGACGCGCGGTGGATCCGCCGTTCTACGTTTTGGGAACAACGGTGGTCTAGGCGGTGTCATTGGCGGTTCCTCCGGATATTTTTCCGGACCTTCACTCTCGCGGTCCGCAATCTCGCTCTTACCCCGATCCTCATTTCTGCTTTCACTGCCCTCGCCATCACCACTATGAGAAAGCAATCTATTCGACGGTGCGTTCTCCTCTGGGCGCGATATGGAATTAGGTATCCCGGGCAGTATCGGGGGACGAAGTCTTCGTATCGTCGGGTCCATCTCGTGAGGTAGGATGGCACCGTCCATCTTCGAAGTCGGCGTGAAGGCCAGTTTGACAGCATGGATCGGTGGCGGTGGTGGATTCAAGCGCTGAAGATGCAAGAGTGGCGGATGCGAGAGTGGTGGTAGCGGTAGAGGTCTTCGTGACGGATGAACCGGCAACGGCTGTCTGATCCTCGTGGGTACACTTTGCCCGGCTGCCATCGTTCCTATTACATCCGGACTACGATGACCATGTGACGCTTTCGCGTTAGGTCGGAATTGGGGTAAAATGTTAGGCAGCTTCGTATCCGCTGGATATGGACGTTTCCTTATTCCCACGTCCATCGGAGGTACTGGACCCAGATGCGGCTTGATACGCGGCGGCAAGGGTAATCTCTGTGGCCTCACTTGATTCGATCTCGGCGGCTCAAACTGGTAATAATAATTTGACGGCGGTCTGGTGCTCTCTGCGGGTGGCATCAGATCCTCAGCGAGCTGTGGTATATTTGCGACGACGTTCGCGAGAGGATTGAACTTCGTTTTGTTCATTGACGTCGACGTTGTCAATGTTATTTTAGGCGGTAATTCGTGAATGCTGCCATCCGCTTCATTTATGATCACAGTGTGCTCCTCCTTCAATGTATTTTTGTTCTTCGTTTGTTCTTCTTCCGGGAAAATTACGTAGCCGGAATCCTTGCTTGCGTTCTTCGTATCTTGAATTACCGTGACGGCAAGAAGAGGGCTTTGAGGTCTTGTCGGACTAATTTCATTGCTGTTTTTCAGAGGGCTAGGACTGGACCACTTCTGCGTAACGCGGTCGGGATTCAATTCGGTAACGGAAATAGGCAAGTGCTCGTGTTTGACTTCTTTCGAGGGATTGTGTGGATCATTACGAAGCGGCCAGAATATATTGGTCTCGGACGAGCCACTGTAAAGATTTTCTCCAACGGCTGTTCCGACCGAATAATAACCACCGTCGACGTTTTGGCGATTTCCCAGAACAAAGGACACCGTATTTTGATCCGGTGGTACCACGATGTTACTCGTGCTCTCTATCACTGGCGCTCCCATTCTGTTAGGTTCATCATTAAATTTGATTATCGGATTCGGTCTGTATCTATTGAAGGGTGACGATGGGCTAATCGGATGGTGCGATACCGTTGGGAATTGCAATGGTTTGTTCGCAGGTATGTCTTTTTGAATCGTAGATAGCGTTGAAGATGCGGAACGCAAAGGCGCAACCGTAGTCGACATCGTGGTTTCTACTGATGACTTGGGAACCGTCGACGTTGTAGTGATGCTTGCAGTTGTCGTCGACGTCGTTGTACTGGAAGTGGTCATAGTTGATGTCGACGTGTCATCTTCCTTTAATAAATCCAACCATAAATAAGAATAGTTATCTTCATTATTGCTT
Organism: Acromyrmex echinatior; assembly: GCF_024713525.1. Lineage (NCBI taxonomy): Eukaryota > Metazoa > Arthropoda > Insecta > Hymenoptera > Formicidae > Acromyrmex > Acromyrmex echinatior. The sequence continues at coordinate 6,810,862 of NC_141859.1, read as the reverse complement.
TCACCGTTTGACTCGTAGATATCGTACGACTCTTTATGTTCTTCGTTTTGCGGTTTCGTTTCGTGGGCTACTACCAAATTGTCAAAATTCGATTGATCCTTGTAACGACTAGTGACCTGCACCTTATCCGTTGTCCCTTCATTTGGAGACTTCGTCGAAACGTTGCTTGAATTTTGATAAGATCCCGTGTGAGTGGAAGCATGCAGCTTTTCTATTGGTAAAAGGTTCTTCTCATTTTCCGCCTCAAAACGGTCGATTGAATGAAATGTGATCGCAGTATTGAACGGTTTCCACGTAGTTACAACGGGTGCTTTAGTTGAGGTAGAAAGCGCAGAGTTTGTCGTGATCGGTGATGCGAAAGTCGTTAAAGGACTCGTAGTGCTTGTCTCTTTCGTTTTAAGATCGTTGACAGTCGTAGTTCTGTACGTGCTTGTTTTTGTCGATGGATAGCTTTTGACGGGATGTATATATAGATCGCTCTCCGAATGTCTATGATTGTACGTGCTGTAACTGTTGGTACCGCTCTGTACCTTCGTATTCGCGTACGAATTCGAGATCAACGGGTACTTATCATTTCCATATTTGTCCGAAGAATAATGAACGGGTGAGTTGAGGAAATCGTGAAAGTTAGGTGTGATCTCGTTCGGGCCGTTCCTATCCTTGTTCCTTATCTTTTCCTGCCTTGCGTACACACTCCCCTCAACACCCCTGCTATCATCACCGTCTTTGCTTTCTTTGTCCTCTCGCTCGCGATACCGACCGGTGTAGTTGAGAGCTTTGACAGGCGGTGCCTTCTCGAAGTCGATCTTACCGGTTATCGGATCCTTTTCCAGAGAGAATGGTTTGCCGCCATTGAAGGCGAAAGGCGGGATATGGTAACGTGGAACACCGTCATCGCCGGTTGAAGTCTCAGTGTCAGCAATAATGGTGCTCTCTGCCGCAACGAGATCCAGGTCAAGGTCGTCCAGACGTGTTTTACGTCCCAACACGGAAGAGCTGTCGATTTTACCGGATCGAGTCGTTGACCCCGCATTGTTGTCCAAGTGGCCGCCCATCAGGTATTCACCTGACACACATACCAGAAGGACGAGGAGCATCCACAGGCGTCTCCGCATCTCTCATATATGATGCCTGGAAAATCGTGCTTGTGATCAATCCGGTGGTATGATAAATAGTTCATAATATCTGTGCAATATAATATCTATAAGCTGTCCTTTTCATTAATTTATTCTTATTTTCTCACGCCAGCTTTTCGCATCGTATTAGTATTTAAGCGACGATAATTCTTATCTCAATTTCAAATGCGGGTGTTGCATTTCACATCAGTGAAAAAAATGCATTAAAAAAAAATATGCGACCTACATCCAGTATGATTAAACATTGCGACATAATTAAATTTGTGTTCCACTTACACACGTTTATCTATGGAACATGTGTACTCATAGTGCAATCATAGCTTAGTTTGTTAGATATATAGTAAGCTGTGAATGATTCCGGAAATATTACTGTAAACGCGCGTCATGTGTCTTACGGTGTAACATAGTAATGCCAAATGAGACTTTAATTATAAATGTAAGACTATTATTCCGAACAAGTTCCGTTTGATCAATTGCGAGTAAGATAAATAGGCGGTAGATAAATTCATGCGTCAATTTGGTAAGGATTTATATACGGGATGCAAATTCGCACGTCAACATAAACATTCCGATAAATTTATAAACGTATAAAACAGTAGACTATATTACGTCAAGTGGAATTCCGTTTCGATGTATAACGGGTTTTAGTAGCTTCTCTCCTCTTCCGGCATCGTCTTTTTCTTTTCTATTTCTACGCGTGTCTGTATGAATTCGTTTTGTTTCCTCCTAATTTCTATGGATCTGATAATCTATCATTTTTTTAGTATATAGTTTTAAGAATGTATTACACCAATTTTTATATAAATAGGTCAATACTTTATGCTTTATTTATACTTGAAATAAATTATATATATATATATATATACAAAAGTAGTGTTTATAACATTTTATTTTTATTCAACAATGCATTTTTATGATTTGTTTATTTTATTATTTTTTATTACTATAATATGTAAACTTTTGAAAAATAAAAATCTCAATTTTTTTTGTATAAGTATTTTAAGTATTCAAAATATTTTATGCAAAGTTTTATTACAGAGATTTGTAAATAAACAAATAAATATTGTTTATTTACAGAATAACTAATCTCTGCATTGTAATGAAACTTTATATTAATCATCTTAAATATTTAAATTATTTAAAGTACTCATTTCTCAAAAAATTAAGATTTTTGTTATTATTTTATAATACATTTTTATACATGTAATTTAATACATTTCCATTAAAGCAAAAAATATTACTTCTTATTGTAATTGAAATAATTTTTTGTCCAAGTTCTAAATCATCGGTAAATTCTTTTACTTTTTTATTACTTTTATTATAAATGCGATCTAGAACAATCTGTAATCTTTTTCATTAGTTTGAAAAATGTGTAATTCATTCTTAATATCCAGGTCGAATAACGTTGCATAGTGACATGTATTCGCCCGTTAAAATCGTCTAATGCCGTTCACTATTCATAACACGGATTGTAACAACGTTCATGGTCGTGACCCGGTGTCTCGGTATTTTCCGACATGGTGAATAGGACGCGCCAGGTGATGTTGGTCAGTATGACCCACTTTGTTTCGGGGTTTTGTCCTCGAATTGTGTAATTTCAATTTCGCACGCGAACCTCTAGAATCACAATGTTTTTCACACATAATCATTTCGTTTTCGATTTAGAGTGACTTATTCGCGAGACATGTAAATAATATGCATATAAATTTCGAAGTTACCAAAGTATCTTTTTTCTAAATGATTTTTTTAACTTATGTTACGATCTGCTAAATATTTTAACTTTAATCCAAACAGAGAATTAAAAACATAAATTATTCATTAATGTACAAATGAAAGATTCTACAGATCCCTATTTAATTTTACTGTTAGATTTAGTCACTTGACGAATCTATCGCACAAATATTACTAATATCAAAAAATGCTTTACTATTAATTATATAAATATAACAAATAATTTTTCACAAAAGAGGAGTTGTTATACCTCAATTACGTGGAAGAACAGTATAAGGTCACGGACGGGTCGAGGCCACCTTTCAGCTTCTCGCAATTCCTACTTTTGTGATTGTTCACTAATTTATCCACACACGATTTTCGATGTAACATCTGATGTTTAATCAAACATAGCAATCGCGTAAGTTTGTGCTAAATGTGACTTTGTTGAAAAATCACTTCTTCCTTGGATGCAATCAACGTGGGTAATAAATCAAAGCCGCAAGAAAGAACGTAACCCTGGATGAAGGTCGTATAACGACTGAACAGTCTTGTCGTCAGGACGGTAACAGGAGGACGAAGAGATGGCAAGAGGACACGCGGTGGAGGAAGATCTCGCTCCAAATGACCCAAAGAGTAGGAGAACGCCGCGGCCATCCGTAAAGTAAAGAAGAAACGAGGAAGCGAATGATTACAGAGAGGCGATAGCTAAAACCCGGCGTGGTATTCAATAAGATAAAAGGATAACGGAAATCTGCATTTACTTACAAAATGCGTAAAAGGCGAATGTCGCGAAGATAACATGAACGAACGCTCTTCATTCAAAATACACTTTCTATCGAATGTTTTTACAAAGCTTTATCTTTATGACGTTAAAAACTATTTATTAAATCATATACAACGGTGAACTCTTAATATCAAGTCACGATTGGGTCATTCATGTCTTATTCATTTCTTTTCTTTGAAATAATAATAAGCTAAGAGCTATTTGATTAAACAATGGTCTCTATCCTTTCTTTTTTTTAATACAAAACCTCACAAATTTTTTCTAAAGACATTAAAGTATATGTAAGAATAATACATAATTAATAATTTTTCTGTACAAGTGACGAAAATTAATCCAGATATGAACGACTCAAGAGAAAAATATTAGGTGTTGGAATTAATTCGTAGCGTTTTTAATGAAAGAATGTTATTTATTTCACATGAGCATTAAAAAATACATTAATGAAAGTACTTCCCATCACTTGTAAAACGCTACGAATTAATTCCAACACCTAATATTTTATTTAAAATACAATATAAGAATGTTTTGTTAAATTCAAACGCGAATATTCTCCCTGTAGACGCATAATATTATTTAATATTTTAAGCATATTCTTAAAATATTAAATGTACATTTAGTATTTTAAGAATGTGTCTATTCGCGTTTGAATTTAACAAAATATTCAGCCTATAAAGCTGTAATAAAAAATTTTGCATGTACTAATGACAATTAGTTTCCAAAAATTTTCAGTAACAATAAGGGAGATTCTCTCTAATGAAGAAGGCATAAAAAGGGCGTGCTATCACGATTGTATTGCCGCTAACATTACCGTACGATGTAATGTATAGCGTGGGGTACACGGATATCATCGTGTAGGTGTCCGTTCGCTGTTGCTGCTGCTGTCGAAGGATATACAGAGTCAGGGGCGGAGAAACGGTACGTAGAACAGTTAGACGACGACCCACATCGAGCAGAGTGCCTCACAGCGGCCGGCGTACCAGTTTCTTCGACCTTGCACCACAACCAGACACCACAAACGATCTTCTAAAATTTTATGAAACTGTCGAGGGAATGATTCATTTACCTTTCCTGAAAAACAACGAAATGTCATTAATCTATGATCAATCATAATGATATCCAGAGATCCATTAAAAAATTCATGAGAATTCCACTTCACGAAGACTCGAGTCGTAACGAAGAAGATAACATCCAGACGTTTCAAATTAGATTGAAGATGATTTCTGCTCGATTATGTCTAAGTTCTTTTTCATGATATCGATAGCTTAAAAAAAATATATATATATATATATAACGCGATATTATGAAAAGATTAAATTCAGAGATATCTTTTTCAAACTTTGTCACATCACATAGCAATTTGCTGAATGTACGTGACAATGATACGAGCTTGTGCTCGAATCTGATTTGTTGAATCCGTTCTCACCGCGCAAGTCACAAAAATTAGTTATCATTAGTCTCGTTATTTATTGTGAAGTTTGTAAAGCGCGCGCAGTCAGCATTAACCACTTGTAAGGCGTACTTGCTCCCGAGTTTCATCTTAATTGAAAGAAATAGTGCTGAGCATAGTCTTGCTTACGCATCGTGAAATATACATAACGCTTATCATGATGTCGCGAATCGCGATTATCATCGCTTTATGCGTTCTACTCAGCGAAGCAAGCAACTTAAATGAAGTGAAAGATACATTCTGGAACAAAATACAAGAGAACGTTGAGACGAGTAAGACAAAGGATGAGTTATATAAATCTGTCGAGTTCCCGACGCGTTCAATTGGGTTCGACGATGATCGAGAGATTCAGCTGAGAAGTCGTACTCAGACGTTACAGAATTTACCACCGGCTGTAATGGCAAGATACATCGTTAATCAAGCTGGTAATCAATATGATAGCATTAGCACCTACCAAATAATAAGTTTTCACGTTAATAAAATAACAGTTATTTAATAAAGTAAAGATTGAGTAGTTAAAAAGTTAACAATTTTAAATTTAATTTGGTTAATTTCAAATGAGGGATAATAAATAACTTGAATCACCGTAAAATACACAATAAAAAAGACTACTTCCTCTACTGAAAGAAATAATGTTACAACGTTACATGATGAAATTAAAAAAGTAATTAATACGTAAATAAAATTAATATGTAAATCACGTAATGAATTATCAAATCAGTACGTGATTTAAAAATTACGTATTTTAAAATGTTATATGATGATATGTACTTTTTTTTTCTACTGTTTTGTTTTTGTGTAGTCGTAAATATAAGAATGTTATTTTCAGAAGAGAACAAAGAAAACAAAGAATTACAAATTTTTCAAATCCATCTGAAAAGATTAGAATTGTAATTTGTTGCATAGAAAAGGGATATGTGTTTTATAAAAATGATTCAGCTTTATGTACCATTAACATACGTACCTATTTATGCATTCAGTATTATATGGATTTATGTATTGATAGATTGGGGGGCTATAGCGACGATAAGCACAAGAAAGGATATTCCAAGCTTTCCCGTTGCAAATTTGGTCTCCATCGCCGATGGGCCTGTTGGAAGCGGTACTGGAATACCATACATGTATCTCACCCCTTTGGACTATACTGCTCAAGATCTTGCTGTAAGTATTGATAGTGTTATATCGAGTGTTGAAATAAATATACGTATTGCATGGAAAAAGTATTTAATTATATATATGAGTATATATATATATATATATATATATATATATATATATACATATACATATATATATATATTTTTTTAAAGTTATCTGATATAGGTATAACAAAAAGCATCTGAAAAATTTAGATACTTTTTAGGTACTTCTAACAAAAAAAAGAGAAAAAATATAAAAAGGCAAACAATAGTTGCATAATCATTTATTTATTTTTCAATTGTTGATGTAATGTATAATTTGTTTATAGATTAAAAAATTAGATTTTTGTCGCGTACTTTTTTTACCGCATCACATGATCACTCTCTGTTTATGAGGTTCTTTAGTCACCATGCATTTACTAAATACTAAGAACTAAAATTACTTAGACGGTGAAGCAAATAAAAACATTGCGCAAAGTTAAAAATAAGAGAAAAACATCATTTCACTTAACGACAGATGCGATTGGTCAATTCCAATGAATGGATTAATCATTGATTAGAGTTAATCGGAGTTGATCGAAGTGACCCTTAGCTTAATTAAGAATACCTAGAATTAAGTATCTAGGTATCTAGATACTTTTATTTAAATACGTATCGTTCTAACACTGGAATCCAATTATTGGCCGTCACACATATACTATACATTGGCTGTGTTCCAAAATTCGCTGCCAATGTCGAAAATATATAGTAACGTCATCTGTAGATTTGCAACGCAGTATATTTTGAAACACAGCATTGTACTATATATACGTTATACATTACATATATTGTATTGCACATTTTATACTGTTTAATAAATCATTTACAAAGGGTTTATAGAGATTGAAAAATGTAAAGGATAATACAATAATCCTATTAAAATGTGTGCTAAAAGACATCCTATCAATCTGATAATTACATTTTTATCTCTTAATAAGTTAATAATCAAATTTTTTTTAACTATACAGAATATACATGCATGATATCAAAATGATTTTGCAACAATTTTTTTAATTACATTATATAAATGTTAGAAAATGTTACCAGAATTTATTGCGCATACTGATATTTTTTTATCAATTAAAAAATACTTGATATTTTTTCCAGTTTGAAATGATCAGATTTAATATTTAATTATATTTTCACAAATATAATTTACAAAATAATCGCTATCATATCACGTTTGGATATCATGCATGTTGTTTACAATTAAAAAAATTTTGATTACTATCTTATCACACAAATTACATTTGAAAAATTTTAATAATGTCTTATCACGAGATAAACCATAGCTTTAATTATACAGAATTTTGCTATTTGAAAACAAATTAAATTATATAATTATTTAATTCGAAACGTGATGATAACGATTATTTTTCATTATCAAACTGAAAAAGATATCACGTTCTTTTTAACTGATATAAGATATCAAAATTTTTTAAGTAACTCTAACTCATCTGTCTCATCTAAATTTTTATTATAATTATATGATGTCAGTATATACTTACGATCGTTACAGAAAGATCATCGCGCAACTGTGTTCATATCATTAGCTCAAGGAGACTATTGCAAAAATAAAGGATATGATCCGATGGACCCACGATGCGCTAGAATTCTTCTAAGTGGAAAGATTAAAGCGGTCAGTAAATCATTCACTTATACATATATTGTGCATTATTTTTATATTTTTTTATTTGTTGCTAACATATTCAATATTTTGACAGGTGAAAAATGAGACTCATGAAGTTGTGGAACAATTATTTTTCGATCGTCACCCACAACTACGTAATATGCCCGCAGGTAAAATTATAAATGGTACATTTCACTTGGCTTTTGCAACACTTGCAAGCACATTTGTGCTTGTTTAATATTTGATAAACAACAAAAGTGAAATGATTAATTTCAAGAATATTGCGAGCGCCAAATGGAATGCAGCCTACAGTCTCTCCATATATTATCTAAAGAATTTTATTTTTATTGTATACTAAGATTATTGATGTCCATATATATTTCTACCATCCCAGCAAACGAGAATGGATTGAAATGAATTGAAATGGATTCAGATTTTCAGAAATATTAATTCACGAATATTAAAATGAATGCATTTCAATTCTGAATGTATTTGTACTCATTTATAGGAATTGCATGGAGCATATTTCTATGCCTTTCAAACTAAAAATAATATTAGCTTTTTCTGCACACTAACACACAACATACACAATTGTGAATACTGTTCAATTCAAAATTTTGAATAGGAAATGCAGTTTTTCAATCCAATTGCATCCAACTGAATCTAATTGAATCCAATTGAATCTCATTAAATCCAAAAAAAGTATTTACTATTTATATATATATATAATTGCATTCGGATAGAAAAAAATTTCAATCCATTTTAATCTATTCTCGTTTGCTGGGATGTAGATTAACTTTATTAATGTCATTTATAAATTATATTTTTGTTAACTTATACTTTTTATCTTCTAGTTCTAAGAATTAGAAAAAAGATACAAAAAATAAATTAAACTAAGATTAAAATTGATAAAAATAGAACTATATTGCATCATTTGTTTGCACAGATCACAAATTCTTTTTCGCTGAATTGGACATATCGACAATCGCCTTATTGGACACCTTCGGTGGACCGAAATACATTTCCGTTGATGATTACTTAAATGCACCGACCATCCGCAGAGATTTTGGTTTGCGTCGTAGAAAAATTATTTTTAATAAATCTGCTGTTTGATAAAATTACTTTCTATCAGAATCTAAAGATCCTAATGATTCGAATTCCCGAAGCTCAATATTGGATCTTCTTTAAAAAGAAATTTTAAAAACTAATTAATATTTTTATATCTAATGTAAGAATATACGTAAAAACTATTCGTATTACTGAATTTCTGGTACTGAATTACTGGTTTATTACAAATTTAATTAATATTTGCGGTGATTTACTTATACACACATATATATATATATATATGTATGTGTGTGTATATATATATATATATATATATATATATAGTAATAAATTAACATATGTAAAAAACTCAACGAATTATTTGATTCTTTTATTTAATTGATGAAATCTTATTATTATTATATCTGCACCCTATTCTAATCGAAGAAGGACAATTACAAGCATTATTATATAAAATAAAGGTTTCTATTTTTTAAAACTTAATTTAATTTGTTTTTTATTCACACCATTTTTTGCGTATGATATATAGATATATTTTCGTATAATTATTCGCGTAAAATTGCAGAGATGTCTCATCATAAAGATTTATCAAAATCTTTCATCGTTTTCTGTAAACACATTCGTATATATATTCTTTTTTTTTCCTATTCAAATAAAGGGCTCCAAAATACATACCATAATTCGAGAATAGTCACGTAATTTGTGGCGTTCGCTATTACGTTTACGCATGCGCATAGTGGTGATTTGATTCCACTATGCTCATCGCAGCGCACCGAAAGTTTTGCCGGAACGAAATTTTCTCATTTGTACCAATGTGCACCAATGTACGCTGAATTGCACTGAATTTATACCACGTGTCGCACGTGGAGTTTATTTTACGGTTCGGTATACCTACAGAAATACGTGAAAGTACAATTTTTTTTAATTCAATTGAGGTATATTGATGTGAAAGGTATAAATTTTGCAAAACAATTTACTTTTAATCAGTATAATAATTATGGAAACCTTTGTTGACAGTTTACTTCTATAAGAGGTTATGTCTTTCCGTGGACGCGGCGGTAGAGGAGGCGGTGGTTTTAGAGGTGGTCGAGGAGGCGGAGGATTTAATAGGGGACGTCCTGGTGGTTTTGATAAGAGCAGAGGGTAATTTTATGAATATTGTATTAATAATCTGCATAAAATGCGTCAGACAAATTTGTCGAAAATTAGGTTAGGTCACAAATAAAACTCCAAGGCAATAAATGTTTTTTTTGCTGCAAATTTATTGTAGGTATGATCAAGGTCCTCCAGAAACAGTAACGCTATTAGGACATTTCACATGGACAGTAGAAAATGATTTAGTTCTTAAGGTCGACATCGAACAGATACCCTTTTTCAATGCTCCGATCTATACAGAGAATAAACAGCAGATTGGGAAAATAGACGAAATATTCGGGAACATTCGGGACTACTATGTGTCTGTTAAATTATCGGAAAATGTAAAAGCCTCTAGCTTCCAGAAGGATGTTCAGGTATTATAATATTAAAATTAGATAGAAACATTCATATATAAAACTACTAAGTATTCTAAAAGATTTTAAGGGATGACGCCTCACCCAATTTCTCATGAAAATTTCAAATAATTATTTCTCTGAAACAGCTTAGTATCAAAGATACAAGATGTCAGAATTAAGGAAAAATTTCATTTTTTCCAAAAATTTCAAAAATTGGATTATTTTATTGAATCTGTGTGTGTGTAAAGTTTCATCAAAATAACTTAAATGATTTTCGAAATTTTTAGAAAAAAAACATTTTCTTCCAACACTGACTTCTCTGACACTGTATTTTTGTAATTAGCTGTTTCAACTATGTAATATTAAGTTTTCATTGAATTATATGAGAAATTATCTCTTAAAATCTTTTAGAATACTTAATGTAATCACCCTATATATTTTATAGCGAATTCACTTCTACTACACTAGATTAGTACATACTAAAAGCTGCTATATGTAAAATTAGCCAAATTAAATATAACGATATACAAATATTTTAAATGATCTACTACTTAATAATGATATTATTACGTTATTTAACAGAATGTAAATATACTATTTCATTGTCAAAATTGATTAAATTATGCCACTGTATTTAGATAGTTCATATAAAACAGTCTTTAATGTGTAATTAATCCAGTATAGTTTGAGACCATCAATTCATCATTATTGAAATATGATTACATTATTCACTGTGAATATCGAAAATTTGTAGTATGCATAACATGAATTAGATTTTTAGTATTCACAATAAATAATAAACACAGTCATGAGTGTCTGAAACAAAAATTCTTTTATTTTAAATTTCTTATAAAATCTAAACATGTGTGGAATAAGAATCGGAATCAAACCAACAATTACAAGTCTTTTTCATATGAAGTCATGCATCATCCCAGAAATATTTGTATACAAATTCTACATAATTCTTGTCTGTTGATTATAGTTGTATATCGACCCAGCAAAACTGCTGCCTCTTCAGAGGTTTTTGCCGAAACCTCCTGGAGAACAGAAAAGAGGCGGTGGTGGTGGCAGGGTCATGAAAAGAGGTGGTGGAGGCAGAGGAGGTAGGGGCGGCGGCAGGCCATCTTTCGGAAGAGGAGGAGGTGGTGGCTTCGGAAATAGAGGTGGCAGCAGTGGAGGATTTAGAGGTCGCGGAGGAGGCGGTGGATATAATCGTCCCAATTCAGGTGGAGGTCGAGGAGGAGGGAGAGGAAGATGGTAGATTTAAAATTAATATTAGAATTTTAATGTTAGAATAATATCTTATGTACTATAAAGATAAACATTGTAAATGACAAAAATGATTAAATATTTTATACGATTTACTCAGTTAATCTTGTCAAATTTTCTTTAATGATTTCAATGTACTAATAGCAATACCATTATTTATATACATGTACATACATATACACAATATATGTGGACTTATATGAGAACAATTTGAAAACTTCGCAGTCTAACAATAAAAGCATATACTTTTAGGTTTTAAATTACTTTCATTTTCTAATTGATGTGCCTCAATTTTAATACAATGCTTTTATGCATTGAAACATATAAGGTTTGTTTGCGTTACATGAAATTTTCAAAAAATGTTTACACTTAGACAAGATTTAAGATCTGCTTATTTCTATTAGACACACACACACACACGCGCGCACACACACACACACACACACACGCACACACTGTACATATACCGATAGTATTAGACTGCACTGAAACTCTTTCTCGCTTTCGCGAAATATTAAAAATATTTAATATCAAAAATATTGATCTTATTTTAAGTTCCAAAAATGTATACTATTTCAGTCAAAGAAAACACTATATATTCAACATAAATCTTATATATTGATCTTAAATATCAGACCTGAGCCAGGTTGCACATATCGACTGATTTTGCCAACATCATTCCTACTCCTTTTTGTTTCATAGCATTTAAACTGTGCGTGGATATAGGCTGCGTTCCACTTAACGCTCATAATGCTCGTGGAATTATTTCATCCTTGTTGTTTATCAAATGTTAAACAAGGACAAACGATGCTCGCGAGCATTGCGAGCATTAAATGAAACGCAGCCAATAGAACGATTGAATTCAGGGACGATATTAGCTATAAACCATATAAGGGCCATAGAACTTTGATACATATTGCCCTGCGTTCACTGTTTACAGTTTTATTATTGTTATTATTTGAATGTTAGAAAATCAAAGTAACTCTTCAAAATCAGCTCCATGTTATCTATTGACACTGACGAAATACTATTAAAAACCATCAATCCTGGGCAAATTTTCGGCGATATAAAAAGGGCCCCCAGGGTTCGGAAGTAATTGAAGAACGCTGACACTATCGTCAATTGATATAAATTTGCTATTATTAATATAAATATTAATATATTATTAAATTCATGATTTTTATATTACATAAATGCCCCATAAATATGCATACTTGTAAAGCTATAATCCTATATATTGCCGAAAAATTACAATTTTTTTCTCTACAGTTACTTCTGTTGATAATCAAACTTTAACGGTAACACTGAAATTATCATTTTAAAGAAAAATCGAATATTATTGAGCTTTAAATGCATGTACATCGATAAACACGTCTACAGAACTAATAAATCATAAAATTAGTATAGTATCAGTTTTTTACTCTTAATCACTTCAATACTAACAAGGATGCGAACTCCCGTAAGGATGTCGATCTTTAATAATATCTTGTTGGTGATATCGATGTTATATAAAATCTATGGCATTCAAATGTTGAAAAAAAGAGAGAAAGCGAAAGAGCTTAATATATAGTGCGAACAAATATAGATTCACAAGCATAAAGCGTATGTGAATGGATCAATGCTTGTTTTATCACGCCACAAAGTGATTTGTCAGCATCTTTATGAATTAGATCGCGAAGTTTTCAAATTGTTCTCGTATTATAGCAAGCGTCTCTATCGAACCCATCGTTAACTGACTAAAGCGAAATAATATGTTCTCATTGGTAGTACACTGAAAAAGTTACATCGGCCGAAGTGAGTGGATGTATTCAACCGGAATGTGCATATTTGGGACGTATGTGTGTACATATACTTAATTAACTGAAATTATAAAAAGTTGAATAATATCGTAAGTTAATCTTGATCAAACTTTATACATTTTCCAAGTTCTTTCTCTGCTCGTTTGAGCAATTTATCACGCCCCCTTTGCTTGACTCTTTTCTTTTTACTCAATTTTTCCATCCTATCTTCCGCTATCTTGTCCCAATACAATTTTTCTTCATCTCCTGAAAAATTAACACATAAAGTTGATAACAAATATATTGTTATAATATGTAAGATATATCTTCTAAATATATTTTTACCTTCTAAAATAGTTAAATGTCTTCCTTCGTAATTCTGCTGCGCAAATGTTTGCGCAGCTTCTGCTGTATCGCATCTTATATAGGCTTCACAAGAATCAACTATTACATCTACATATTTTACAGAATTGTTGTCTTTTAACTCCATCTGAAATTTTAAATACATTTTATATATATATATATATATATATATATATATATAATACCTTACATTTATAAAGTTCTTATTAAAATTAAAGATACAACATTTAATTAAAAATTTTTTTTCTAATGATATAAATGTACCTTGAAACTTTGCGTATCTGTGCAAGGCTCGTCCATTTCAATTTTTACTATAATTCCTGGCGCATAATTAACGCGTCCACAAGACTTTTCTTCAAATGTTTCATTATCGTTTTCATGTTTTGATTTATCATGTAATGTATTAATCTGTCCAGTTTTATCATGGTATCCATTTTTTATAATTCCGTCTCGTTCCACTTCAGCTTTTCTCAAATGCATTTTTAGCTGTTTCATTTTATATCGTTGCAAATCTAAATATCTATTTCTAAGACGCTTCCAATCTAATTTTGCCATTATTTGCAATCCTATTTTACTACAAATATCATTGTCCTGAATTTTACTTCTCTTTTTTCTGTTCTTTTTCTTCTTCCTTTCATCATTAGTTTCCTCGATATCGCTATTTCGTGCGCCGAAATCGCTTGTGGAATGTTTTTCAGTTTGTAATAAAGCACTTGACTCGTCGTTGTCGTCTTCATGTGGATATTCCAATTCTGTTGTTTCATTTTTATTTGAATTTATCGCTGATTTTTGACATTCCTTTTTTACTGCTTCTTCACCGTTATTTTCTGTAGTGATTGTATCGTTTAATGTAAGTCTTCTCTTCTTTTTTTCTGTAACTTTATTGCGATTTTTATTCGGAATTTCTTGATTTTCTATACTATTTCCAGTGACTTTGCTGTCCTTTTCGTCTGCAATATATGATTTTTCTGGAGCAAGTTTCCTTTTCTTTAAGTTTTGTCGACCATTATTACCTGCTGTATTTGTTTCGTCATCGTAGGCATTATTCTTATCTTCAGATTCTTCTTTTGGCATCATTTCTTTCTCATCTTGCTGATCTATTGTACTTTGATCTACAGTTTTTCTTCTTTTTTTCATTTTAACATCATTTTCATCTACAACAAGCGATTTTTCCAGGACATATTTTTCTTTCTTTAAACTTTGTCTATCATTATATGTTACATCATTGTCACAAGTATTATCCTTTTCTTTAGATTCTTCTTTTAGTACTTTGTCTTTTTCATTCTGTTGATACGTTATATTTTGATCTGTGGCTTTTTTCTTTTTCTTGACTTTAATGTCTTTTTCTTGACTTTCATCTGCAATAAACAATTTTTCCGAAGAATATTTTCTTTTTTTTAATTTTTGTTTGCTATTGTTATCTGTCGCATCTGTTTCATTATCAAGAGTATTATTCTTGTCTTCAGATTCAGATTTTGATATTTTCTTTCCTTCATCTTGATCTATTATATTTTGATCAGCAGCTTCTTTTTTCTTTTTCTTAACTTTAACATCGCTTTCGTCTGTAATAGATTTTTCCAAAGAATATTTTCTTTTTTTAGAACTTTGTTTGCTAGTATTATCCTCTATATCTATTTCACACATGTTATCTTTAGTCTCAGTTTCTTCTTCTTCTGTCGTTAGTCTCTTCAAACGAAGTTCTTTACGGCCAATATTTCCCACTTCTTCGTTGGATGCCTTTTCGTTTTCATTATCTTTCAATCTTGTCTTAGTTTTTGAATTTATTACTTCAATTACTGCATCTTTATTAGGTTCATCAAATGTCGTTATACTTAATAACTCATTGGGAGATATATATGATGGCAAGACACCTTTCTTTTTCCGGAATGTCTGTAAAATAAAATATTAAACTATATCATGTCACTAAGTGTGATGGAAATTAACAATCATTTTCCACATCTGTAATTATAGGTCTTATAATTATATTCGCTTTACTTGAAATTCCCCCTAAATTTTTGAACTTAAAATAGATAGATATACATTTGGACAGTTGAAAACAAAAAAAGCAAAGACACTGAGTACAAAAAGTGCATGCAACGTGAACAGACTTTATATTAGGTAACCATTGATAAATATTATTTCTCTTACCTTAATACATTCTTCAGCACTACTAGGCTTATCAAATTCCACAAATGCAAATCCTTTTATCTTCCTGTTGCTTCTGTAACGTGGAATCGAGACATATTCTACTAATCCATATTTAGAAAAAATAGATATCAACCAATCGTGATCCGCATCTGGAGGTAAATTTTGTACATAAATTGTACACTGATCAATATCTCTCTTCTTCTGAATTGGTGTTAATCGACAGACTTTTGTACCATCCTCTGATACCTTCAACATAGTCGATCCCTGCAGAGCCTTAGCTATCCTGTTTATATCTGTGGTCAGCTCGCGCAATTTATTAAATCTTGTGAAAACTTCAAGATCCACATCTAAAAGACCAGTATAGTTACAATTAGAATTTCGATTTAATATGATTAAGAAAAGATTTATTAAATTAAAGGATTATCTTAGATCAAAGTAAAAAAGAAGAAATATTTACAAGGATTTTCTTTCAAAAGTCCTGACAAATAACGATCTTTGTTCAAGTTAGCGTCACTGAAATAAAACTCCATTTGCTTAAGTATCGAGGCATGCAATGCCTTCTTTCTCAACCTTGGTTTACCACGCGACACGCCTGGCTTGTTGTTACGTTTAACTGTATCAACTATTGGCTCCTGTATCTGAGGAACCGGTATACTTTCCGAAGCTAATTCCATATCTGATTCCTCCATCACCATTGTATTCTCAAAAGAACATACACCTTTCTAGCAAAATAATGTTCACGTACTGTAAGAAGATTTAGAAGTTGGTGTTCGCGTTAATATATACTTTCTATTTTATTCATACTCACCAGTTGTTTATAATGCAAGTTAGATCACGAAACTACAGTATATATTGTATATATTGTGACAAAAGTTCGTTAAGAAACGCATACAATCTTCTTTTGGCCGGATGGATTGCCAATTTCACTTACAAATCGAAGAACCACGCTTCCAAAACTCATACAATCATGTTCTCGTTCTAGAATAATTCTAAAATCTTTTGATTGATGAATAGACGCAGCAGTCCCGCTGTAATAGGACGCTATTTCATTTGTGCGTTTTTGTCGTACGACAAATGGTATAGAACAGAGAGGTTCGGATATTTCTATTCTATAGCCAATCAACAGGCTTGAAAAATTTGTTGTGACAAAAACGCACAAATGAAATATCACCCATAGATATGAGGTCTATTCGCGCGTTGTGGCGCGTTGCTTGCACTTTTTGCACTCACAATCTTCGCTTTCTCTCTTTTTAACGTCCGAATACATATCTTCATTTTAAGATCAAAAATTTTTGGGGATTTCAAGCAACGCAATAGGTGTAGCATACTGGAACAGCTAATCAAAATTGTGCTCAAATTCACTCTCCTACATACACGAGAATGCTTCACCTTATTTACAAATTTATATCATGAGGTTTATTCGCATTGTTTGAAATTGCTTAAAATCTCCATAATAAAATTTTTGCACTTATGTACAGTCAATCACAAAAAGTTACAACACCTTTTTTCCGATGGGTTTCGGAATGTAATCTACTCATCAAGCGATTGGTTCTTATTTGTAGATCCATGAATAAGAACCAATCGCTCGGTGAGCAAGCTGCATTCCGAAACTTATTGAAAAAGTATTGCAACCTTTCTGTGACCGGCTGTACATACATTAGGTCTGTTTTTATTGTTGTACTTTCTGATGTGGTACAATCGTCGACTAAAAGGATTCATGAATAAGAGAACCAATTATTCGATGAGCAAGCTGCATTCCGAAATCCATAAAAAAAAAGTATTGCGATCTTTTTGTCCCTTATCGTACACAGTGCAGCAATAAAAAATAGACCTATGAATAAAACGTTCTTCCGCGATCGGAACGATAATCAAGTGAGAAATCTCTCGCGGATGTCGTAAGATTTTAAAGCTTTCTATCTTTCGGTAATTCCACGTATTTACCAATCGCTGAGCAAATACCGGCTGTGATAATAAGCGAACTGATGATACCAACTGTGATACCTACTCCATTGTCCATCAGTTCATGTTTCCTTCATAATTCCCTCCATCATGGTGAATAATGGGAATGACTCACTTTCTTCTTTCCACCATGATAGCAATCATAGCGACCGTTAAGTAAGCACGTGTTGCGAGATGTTGAGTGCGTTTCGGGTTGTTTAGTAGACAATCATAAAAATTTTTGCAAAATTGTTGCGTTATGCTGAATGCAACCATGTTTTTTAAAAAAAAAGTAGTCAACATTACTGATTGAATAATCACTACATAGTGCCTATCGAGCGCTTGCTGTCCTATGGCTCCTTAACTGTACCGTGAAACTGCTGTTTTCAACATAGGTTGTGTTCCAAAATTCACTGCGCTGAAAATCTAGTTACGTGATTGTACATTTTAAACACTAATAGTGAATTATGGAACACAATTATAATAAGTCTGTAGTAAGTAATAATTCTGTTGATTAGAATTAACTCGACTCTTGACTGGAATAAATATTATTTACATTGGCTTTGTTCCCATATTCACTGCTAGTACTGATCTATGGCAGAAGTGATGTACACTTTGGATTTTCAGTATTGGCAGTGAATCGCAACACAATGATATTCTATTACTATTGTTATATATAATATATACAAATATTTACAAATTTCTAAATTAGTCAATAAGTTAATTATTATTTTTAGATACACAAGATTCTATTGCACAAGCATCCCTTATGCCTAACTCTGCCTTAAATTCTTTTATAATAGATTATCATAGTCCTTCATTTATATCATAAATTAGAATTCACAAGATACAAATGGCAGATTGGCTAGTATTGGAGATGTACTATTGCAAAGTTATGAATATAGTCATTTCAATCATTATCCAGTAGATTTATGATCAAGCAGAATAGCTGTTGAGGTTAAATGAGATCGAATATGATTGGGATCATTTTATTCAATCCACATTCAATCACAATTTACATGATCCTAAGATGCTGGGCTGAACAGTCACTTTTGTGATCTAGGATTCCAATTTGCATCCTTGTAAATTAAAAACTTTATTGATTATATAATTTATTCTCTAATATAAATTGTATTGTTTTTTTTAGACAATGGCCAATATTCATAGTCGATTAGAAGACAGTTTTAAAATGTCTTATAATGGTTTTTGGTTGTCAGCCATTGACATCTTAAAATTGTTCTATAAGATTCGATTATGAATACCATCCAAGTCTGTTTTTTTAAGAAAACTTTTTTTGCTCTTGGTTACTATGCTGAAACAATTTAATTTTGTATTATTTTGTATCAACCTGTATATACTATTGAATAAAGATTTTGCTAAAAAATTAAACCATGTTGATCTATTCTTACCAGATTAGGGACAGGAAACACTTTCTTCACCAGTATCAGACTATCAGATCCTCTAGTACGAGGATCCGAAATGCTCATCTATATTCTATTTTTATATAGGAATCATATCGAAAACAAGTGCTTTCGGGAACTGAAGGATTATTCGCATAATTAATTTGATTTCCGAATTCAAAGACAAATTTGATAATAAATTTTATTTAAAGGCGAATAATTAGTTATGCAATTTGCTAAAATTTTATAAATTAATTAACATAAGCCTTAATATAACTTTAATAATTAATTTAAATAATCGTTTAAATACAAAGTGATAGACATCATGTGGTTGATAATTGAACTAAAGTTTCATCTGCGAGCGCTATTTTTACATACCAAAATCACACATACTCATACAAAGGATACGCGATATCATTTCGTCCTTGTCATCAAACATTAAACAAGGATGAGATGATATAATGACGCGAACATTGCAAACGTGTGTTAAGTGAAACATATCCCTAGTGCATATATGACAAAAAATAGGTTCGAATGTGATAACTTTATTATTGACATATACATTAATATATACAATAAAATACACAGAGATGCATGAGTAATACACTTCCATACTATAAGTTTTGCAGTAAATATTAAATAAGTACAATATTAACATAGTAATGAAATATTTAATATATATATTACAATAGTAGGCAAGATAGATATACTACACAAATCTGGATGCAATCACTATTAGTATAATCTGCTTCTTTGCTGTAAGTCTGTTCTTTCATTTTCGTTCAGAGTCTGTATGGAATGGACCTGTATTCTTATACCTAGAGATACTTTTGCCGTTGTTATCCATGAGTACCAGATTGTTGCTATCAAACTTGGGAACTTTAAGGGTCTGTTGCTGTTTCAATCCAACCAGTATACCCTTTTTCTTGTCCTTTATACAACTAAATTCTATCACCTGAATAATTCGTACAGCAATGTTTAAATAAATTTGATTCTATAAAATAAAAATTTTACATAGTTCTTCATTTATTGTCTTACCGATGTGTCCTACCTCACGTTTGTTGTAAACGTGTATGCAACGTGATGGTTTATCCTCCATCATAGTTTGTCTTTCTATCTCGCTGTTGTCCATTACTCTCAATCGACTCAATTGGATTCAATTTAATTATTTGATTCACAGGGATTGAAATGTTTCTGCTTGCAATATTTAACACTGCAAAAGGTGACAATATTATCATTTTTTCTCCCTTCAGGATAATCTGAAACATCAAATAATATAAAATTACATAAAGTATTTAATATTATAATAACATTCTTGGTAACATAACCTCACTCATAGCAGAAAGAAGATAAACAACATAAATTAAACGAATTCTCTTTTTTCCTCAGACATTTTTTATGATATTTACCGTAAAACACAAATTTTTTCTTTGGCAATTCTAATTCTAAAATCAATTTGGAGTTTTTAATCGTGATAACTTCTCCGAGATGATAGAAAGCACAATAATTTCTTATATTGTAGTTTGTTTTCTGTTCCTGCACTAGACTGCACTAGCACTTTCTTTCTCACTTTCAACTAATATCAAACATATACCTATCTCACTTCAAATTTCAAAAGTGTACACTAGTTCAGCCACAGAAAACAGGGTATCAATTATGAAACTTTATCCCTAGGATGAAAAGTGAAAAATTTCTCCATTAATTTCAATGGTAAAAATTTTCACTTTCCATCCTAGGAATAAAGTTTCATGATTGGCTGCGTTCAGCGAACTCAACAATTGAGTAAGCGCTCATTGTTATTGCTGTATTCTTTTATCATCCAATCAGTATAATATTTTAGACCTGGAAGGATACATCATAGCAATGAGCGCTCACTCAAGGCTGCGCTTAGGAATTACGTCTAGATAACTCTAGGGTGCATTTTTGTTATAATACAATACAATATATTGTACGTGATGTTCAGGAATTACGCCCAGATAACTCTGACCTATAGCTTAAAGTTATCTAGGCATAATTTCTAAACGCAGCCTAACTATTGAATCCGCTGAACGCATTGATATCCAGACCTAATTGCGCACAAGCCAATCACAGCGTTAAAAAAAAAATAATCCAAAACTCCCTACGCAGAAATCACATTAGTGTACACTTTTAGAACTCAAAGTGAGATAGATATAAGTCATATTTGATATTTGTCGAAAGCGAGAGTTCTAGTACAGGAACAGAAAATAGACCACTAGTTTACATTGTGCTTGATATAGGTATTAATTAGTAACTTTCTATTGATTTATCTTAATTTCATGTATAAACACAATAACGAGATAAATACAATATACAATATATTCGAACTTAAAAAGAGACAAAGCGTAGATGCTAAGTGCAAAAAGTGCAAGCAACATGAACAGACCTAATGGCGTTTTGTCTGTTTGCGCATCAGTGTATGTCTGTGAAATTGCACGGGTAAATCGGCCATTTTTGTTGAACGTGTTTCTCTACAGCGTTTCAATATGAAGTAAGTTGTGGTTTTTTATGAAAAATACATATCCGATGTGCTCGGTGCGATCCCATTGTATGCAGGAGGGAAACACCGTGCAATGCACCAATATGATGTCCGTAATTAATTCACATATGATATTTCTAGGATCGGTTTGTGCGCGTACAGCGGGTACAAAATTTATCCGGGCCATGGCAAGACCATGGTCAAAGTTGACGGAAAGGTGAGTACCATTAAGATCACAATGTAATATCAACAAAATAATGATGTAAGTAGGATAATCGAACATCATGACGTTTCCCTAATATCGCAACGCATCCTGTATTTACTCAATCATCTGTTATTGCACGTGTTGGCGTAACCAATTTTAGTCTCATTTCCTTAGACTTTCACCTTTCTCAACTCAAAATGCGAGTCCGCACACTTGATGAGGCGAAATCCTAGGAAAGTGACATGGACCGTTTTATATAGGTAAAGATATATGTCAAACCGATGTATGATTTTTCGAGCTTTAACTGTTATTAATGGAATTGTGATTTGTCTTTCAGACGTAAACATAAAAAGGGTCAAGAAGAGGAGCAAACCAAGAAGAGGACGAGGCGTGCACAGAAATTCCAGCGTGCAATTGTAGGTGCTTCTCTCACAGATATCTTGGCTAAACGTAATATGAAGCCAGAGATTCGTAAGGCCCAACGAGAACAGGCAATCAAGTATGTATTCGATTATCTCTATTTGTTAAGAAATTAATTATTTTAATTTAGAAATGATAGTAAGTCTGTTTACATTATTTATACTTTTTATTCGGCATCTTTGCTTTCTCTGTCTCTCTTTCTCCTTAACATCTCTCCAACATGAATATATATTTAAGTTTGTTCGCATTGTTCTTTTTGCATTCAATATCTTTGCTTTCTTTTTTTTCAACATCTGAATATTTATCTGAATATTTATTTTATTTTGAGTGTAACATTTTTAGGAATTTTAAGTAATGTGAATGACCTATTATATTAAATAGTAAATATATAAGATGTTTTTTAATATGATACCCATCAATAGTAGATTTCTGAGATCATTTTGAGACAATTCTAATACTAAAGTCATGGCTGCAATAATTTTTAAATGATAACGAGTTTAAAGTTAGCTAATTGAACTGAGAATTGATGCTTGGAAACATCAAGAATCTACTATTAATGAGTGTCATACGAGATCTGGTATTTTATATGCATGTCACAATAGACATCTGTTCCTCTGACGAGGCCTTTTTTGCTTCGTCAGATTTCAGAACGTCTTAAAATAAAACTGGATTGCTTCACCCAGAACTGTATCTTGCAATTACATTGTCTGGCTTTTGCGGATTCATATAATATTATTACATTGATGTAACATTATCTAATGTTAAAATAATGTCGTTTAATTGATTCATTTGTTTCTTTTTTCTCAGGGCTGCAAAAGAACAAAAGAGAGCTGCAAAAGCAACGAAGAAGGCTGTTGCTCCTCCGAAAGCGAAACAAGTAGCAAAACAGAAAGTTGCTAAAGTGACGCAAAAGTCCGCACCTCGCGTTGGAGGAAAACGTTAAAGTCTGTAGCTATATAAATAAAATAAAATATTTCATTTTGACTTATGTTTTTAAATTATATAATTAAAGGAATAATTTTAAGATTGCTAAAATTTCAAATAATACGTATATCTCGATTATTAATATATATACAACACGTATTTAATTTTTACAATCGAAAAAAAATATATCTTGCATTTAATCTAATAAGAATAAGATTACCGTTTATAAAACAGATACATCTATATACCTATGTACAGCAAGCTTACTGTTTTCTGTCTGTAACGGTAATGAATTCAGTCAAATTAAAATATAAAAATATTAATATAAAAAATTATCGAAGATTTATTAGGTGTTGGAATTAATTCGTAGCGTTTTACAAGTGATGGGAAGTACTTTCATTAATGTATTTTTTAATGCTCATGTGAAATAAATAACATTCTTTCATTAAAAACGCTACGAATTAATTCCAACACCTAATAAATATAGAAAAGTTTACTATAAAAATGAAAGCTTGGAGACTATAGAGAGACTAATTTAGAATTTCAAGTTTTAATATTGATTATTAAGTAATATAATTTTTAAATTTAATATCTTTAATATTGTGAAAAAGTAGCGAATCATTACTTTTTTAGGTAATGATAACGCGTTATTTTTATGAAGTAATGTGTCCAATCCTGCCTGTATGTAATTAGATATGTCTGTTTTATGAACGATTTCAATATTAGCACATCAATTGGATATGTACAATACATAAATTTTTATTGTTTCGTTTGCTCCAACTCTTTCTTAAGTATAGACAACTTCGTCAAAGCGGTATCTCGCCATGCTCGTCGCTTCTGCAATTTGTCGAGCGGACACATCTCGTTCAATTCATTGCTGATCTTCTCCGCCATTTCACCGACGAATCTGGGGGTCGGTCCGAAAGTCATACTCGTATCATAAATCGATTTGTTGTATGTTTCACAATATTTCTTCATTCCTATAAGAAACGTTGCAACGTGAATTGCGTTCCCATGGCAAAACTTCGTTTAATTATTATACAGATAATTCATGACTGGCTCACCTTCGGCATTCAAATGCGCGGCCTCGAACATACCAATGAAAGCGTAACGCATTCCGAGACCTTCGCTCATCACTGCATCAATGTCTTTTACACTTAATACTCCATCAGCCACTAATCTCCAGGCTTCATTTAAGAGTGCATATCTATTGATATGATTCTTACATGAAGTGTCAAGAAATAATCAAACGATAATGATAATTTAAAAAATATGCAAGCAAAATATCCGATTACGTACTGTATTCTGTTGAGCGCAAAACCATCAATTTCCTTGTTCAAAACAACTGGTTTCTGACCGATTTCTATCATGATAGCCTTTGTCTTCTCAGGAATATCAGAACGCGTCCATGGGGCTGGTACAACTTCAATGAGTGGCACGTAATAAGGAGGATTTACCTGTATTTACGACACTATATTATCAAATAATGTAATAAACTGATGTAAATAACCAATACTTTTTTGTCGGATCTTGTTAATTCTTGAGTTATTTAGAAGACTGTGGCATGTTAGTAAGAATTGTCAGTAAGAATTCAAGAAAAAGAACAAGTATGTTTATTATCTGTATCAGAAGTTAAATCTCTGTAATTATAAACTTAATATATAATCTTATAAATCTTATAATTTTATAAACTTGTTTTTTTCGGATATAATGTAATATAAATATTAATTCTTATATATAAACGTTAATTTGCTAATTGTATAACAAAGATTTTTTTAGCGAAAAAAAATCTATATTACATTTTATATTATAAATAGTTTGAGAATACATACAGGGTGAGAAACGATAACTTGTTCACGGTGTTTCAGCTTTTCGCTGAAAAGAGACGGGCGGAATGTGGACGTTGAAGATGACAGAATCACCTTATTATCTACGATTTTATCAAGATCGTTGTAAACTTTCGTCTTCAAAGAGAGATTTTCTGGCACGCATTCTTGGATCAGTTTTGCTCCCTTCACAGTCTCCTCCAAATCCGATGATCCTACAATGAATCCTCATTAAATTCCGTGACAAATGGAATTAGAAAGATCAGGAAAGCTATCCTATAATATCAATGATAAAAAAATCGATACTATTTTGAATCTTTCAACATGTAACTATTGAAGTCATTACATTTTATACAATCATTTTTGGATTAAGGGATAAGAATAATTGTTGTAGATTAAAATAGAAGAGATAGACAAACCTTTTATCAATTTAAATTGCTGATCCGCTGTCAGTATACCACGGAGAAGGCCGCTGGTTTCGAGACATTTCAATTGCTGACGGATATCCTCCAATGCATTTTTAATTTGATCCTGAACAATATCATAAATAGTTACCTGATATCCTACGCCGGCGAAGAGCATCGCCCAGCTACGTCCGATTAATCCGCTATAATAATATAGCTATTATGATAAAGGTGAAATAATTTTGAAAAGATATGAGACTTACGATATTTAATTTTAAATGTGCAATGTAATCTCGCATGTTACGATAAACATTTAATTTTAAATTTATTCTCGCGTGTTATAATGTTTGTTTCATTCCGTTAGATATAACTGTAAGAAACGTTGTTTACCACGTATTATCTTATCTCGGGCGTAGTGTAAGTTACAAAAAATTAAGAATTTTTCTTCAATGTGCTCGTAAAACATCATAATTTGATGTTAAAAAAATTGATGATCGATTAATAATAGTAATATAATAAAATATTGAGAACAAAATTTAATTCACTCATTGACATTCACTTTTTAAATTGTGAATGTGACAATTCTTTAATTGTTGAATGTTTTTCTTACTTATTTTATAATGTGACTCACTATACATCGCGATTAGTACAAAAATATAATAATTTTCCTTTCTAAATTAACAGTTTCCGCTGATGCAGAATCAACTGTGAAGGTCAGTTTTATAAATTAAAACTTTGCCTTTCTTTACATCATTTATAATGTTCTATAAATAAGTTTAAATTTATTTATGAAAATTGAAAAAATAAAAATTATAAAAAATAATAAAAAATAATTATTTTCATAAATAGTGATTTGTGCAGCAACAGCTGCTTCAGTCATTAAAATGACAACTTAAAACGCACTTTTAACAAAATTTTTAGCATAACAATTCGTAAATAATTTTAAAAAAGGATTAATATAACCAATCCAATACACTAAACTTACATGTCAGAATAACGATATACTCTGTTAAAAAATAGTAATTGCTCATAATCAATTACCGTTATTTGATATCGATTTATAAGGAATAATCAATTAGCAAGTGTTAGAAAATCCCATTAAACGATGAATGTATATTACATAATTATTACAACTTGCAGTTTTAAATAATTTGAATTACAATCTAAATTAGAGTTAATTATATTACCTTCCAATAATCCCAATTTTTTCATTTTTAGTTGACATTGTGTGTGGACCGATCAAATGTCTGCAAGGAAAGCGTCTCTACGAGTCGTGTAACGAGTGGAATTTAACACTCAGATAGCTTGAAGGTGTCCACAGAGAGATATATATATTTGTAATCAGTCTCCCCACCATATATATGACTATCAAGTCTTGCAAGATATAACCGTGTACTGAAAGCGCTATCATAGATATTCACCACATCGTTATCTTGCAGAATAGACATTACGATTATAGCAACTAAGAGTGAAGTAATTGATCGATCATGTTTACTTTTGTGAAATTAAATGACTTCTCATTCTCTCTAGGGTAAAAAAAAGTATTCAAGTTCATTTAGTATATACGATTATTTATGACTTAGTTATAGTCAATTAGTTGACGGTCATAGATAATAAGTTTTTAAAAAATTATTTTGATGGTGCTAACTTTTTTATTAGGATCGGCATTGTAAAATTATGTAAGATTATATTTCAAAATTTTTTGATGTTATATGGTTAATAATAATTTTTTGTGATGTTTTTTTTATGTCAAAAAAAATTAACTGTTTAAAAATTTGGAAATTTTATTTTGAATTATTTCAACATTGCAATAATGTTGATTATCTAAAGTGGAATTTTCCGAAGTTTATGCTTTCAGTGCTCACACTTAAGATAAGAGAGAGATCGATAGCCAAACTTTATCATACAAATTGATTAAATTAAAATTATATTTAGTTGAATGAATTTGAAAATTTTATCTGGAAATTCGATGGAAAATTCGAAGGACTTGTATAGTAAGAGCGGACGAATATATTTAATATTTGTCTATGAGAATAATTATACAAAAAAAATAAAATAAATATATTCTTTTTACTCATTCACACGAGTATTTTAACCGGATAATGGAAAGAAGTAATATCTACGAAAATTCCTGTAATATTGAAGTACTCATGATTCTGCACCACATACTTTCACTGAGTAATGTTGACGTGAGGAAAAGTACAGCGTCAACGGAAACATATAATTTATTTGATTATATACATGTTAATTAACGCTAACATGTCATATTTTCAGTTTTCTTGTTTTATTTTTTTTATTTACGACTGCATATCGTTTCTTTCTTTTTTTGTTTTAACAAAATTTTTACAATAGCAACGTGTCTGTCTTGGTGCTGACATGTTGCTTGTTAAGTGTGCTAAATATGTGTTGCTATTAGAATATAGTAACTGAGTCCTTATTTGTTGGCAACTTGATGTCTTCACGATATGATAACATTGAATAGTAACTTGCCAGCAATTTGCCGACAACTTTAAAATAATCAAAATTCTATTACTATTGCCATAATAATATACAGCTATCATACAATGATGTCATCAACAATGCAAGTTAACATTGACTAGCTATCTGTTAAACTGCTGGCAATATATATACATATTGTCGTTTGCATGTGTTACAATGTCGGTATATTCGTTGTAAACAAATCTACAAGCATCATAAGCAATCACAGATTTGTGTGATTTTGCTGACATACTTTGATATCTGGAAGTACATCTTTATAATAAAACTGTTGTACAGTTTCATTATAAAGCATGAGGCCTGTTCAATTTGAGCTTCAGATGAAGTTAAAACCAAAGCCATCCATCATTGAAAAAAATTCAATATTTTCTGGATTTTCGGTTAAGTATTGATAAGCGTCTCTAATATGAATGACGCTTATCAATTTCGGAGACTTTAGAGTCCATGAAATCTCACGTTGAATTTTTTTGCGTCGATGGCTTTGGTTTCGGAATTCAAATTGGATAGGCCTTTTATAAAGTCTCACCTATTCAATTTGAATTAGTTGTCTTAATATATTGAACTTTGCTAATTTAAATTAATCTAAATTATTTTCATATTATATATTACAGCGTGAAGAAAAGATTAAGAGCTTGTAAAATCAGAATACAATTGCATTCGAATTCATTTTTCACGCGAGTGCCTCAACTAATTGTTTTCTATCTTCTCATAATTGTAAATGAGTATCAATTCTAGTAATCTAGACTTGGCAATTTAAAGTATTAGAAATTTATAGAAATGTCTCCGCATCTATGAAAATCGACAAAATATATTGTAAAAATCAGAATGAAAAGCAAGAAATGAGATATACAAATATATTACGTTTCGAAAGAGACAAGAAGACAGATAGTATAATTATATTTCTATATTAGTGTATCTTAAATGATACTTTATATATGCATTGGAACTAATTATCAGCATTTATATTTTCTTGCGTTTCAAGTATATGAAAAATAAATCTGATATCCAAAAAATTAAAGTTATGTGTATCGAGTAAAATTTGATCAGCTGTTTGCCAGGTTTATCAGCTTTTTCAAACGCATTGAATACTGCTCAATTAAAAAAATCTGAATAGAAAATGCAGTTTTTCATCCAATTGAATCTAATCCAATTAAATCCAATTGAATTTAATTGGATTCAATTGAATAAAAAAAATTTATTTTATTTAAAATACGCATTCAGGCAGGTAAAATTTTAATCCCTTTTAATTATCTGGGGGACTTTCCCCCACAGTGTTTATAGCGCACACTTTTCCCGGGGCATCGCGAGACACGAATACGTCCCTATAATTACGGGAAATCCATGTACACGTTGCGTTGACACGCGATTGGTCGGCATACACGATAGTCCCGGGGAAAAACCGAGAATTATTGTCAAGGTTATGCTGTTGACGCATTCAGGAATTAAAGGCAGTCGATTATGCGCGTCTGGTGAGTAACAAGTTATCATTATATCGCAGTGTTGTCAGGACGATAGTCCGGTTTATAGAGTTCTATCGGCTGTCAATCTATAAGCTTCGGTACTCAGTGGCATTGACGTATTAGACTGTGATAGATCACACAACTCAACGTACTCCTCGAACCGCATCTTGCTAGTTTATGAAGTGAAGAGAATCGCCGGAAAGATGCCGGACGCGTACGAAAATATTAATATGGCAATGCGCAGCATATTGACGACTGGTGTTGTTGGAGATAACGAGGACCCGTACTTCCAGTTCAACGGTAATACGAGCACGCACTCTGGCGTCGCGCGCTTTTTGTTCTGCCCGAA
This sequence comes from Acromyrmex echinatior, assembly GCF_024713525.1. NCBI lineage: Eukaryota > Metazoa > Arthropoda > Insecta > Hymenoptera > Formicidae > Acromyrmex > Acromyrmex echinatior. Next base: position 6,780,936 of record NC_141859.1, on the reverse strand, counting down.
CTGTCCGAAGAGTGCTAGGATATGTGTTAACATGACTAACAATTTACATCGATAATGCGTTATTGCGTCATTATTGCGGTATCATTAATGTTTGTCAGTCAGTTTCGCATCCTGACGCTTGGTCGCGTGACATCCACGTTTTCGATTAGGATGATGGGATGTCAACAGATAGTTTTCCTGGATATGTACCCTTTTTTTAAGATGTCCATGTCGGATTTTCAGCGTGTTTGGGGTGCATTCTTTTTGGTATTCATTTTGAGAGTGAGAGTACCAGAAGCTATTAAGTCTATCGCACATAAAGTACATAGCAAGCTAATTATTAGATCATTACTATGTATTATCATACTATGTGATAAAATTATTAAGTATTATTATATAAAATCATTTTTCACTGATACTAAATGTTTTTATCATTCTTAGACTTTTTAAATGTATACTCTTTTTCTTCTATTTTGGAGTTCAAATATATAACATACTTATTTGTATTATAGTTTAAAATATCCTCTTTTTTGCTCTACTTTTGTACTACTTTTTCATCAGGAATATCTTAGTTTATCAAGGTTAGATCTGATCATCCTATGTTCGATTGTTAGTATAGATCTCAAGTTATTACAAACAATAATAATTTGTAAAATTATTTACATTTAGTTCAAAAAAGAACTTTGGTATTATTATGTAAAAAAAAATAATTATACTCTCTTTTTGTCTGCAGATATTGGAAATTATATTGGCCATGTTCAACAAAATGTACATTTTGCAATTGTTGGAAGTTTTCTTCACTGAGATAGGACTATTCCTTTAGATTTAAAAATATAATCTGTTAAGTCTAGTATAATTTGATGAAGAAAACTTTCAACAGTTACAAAATAAAAGTATATAGAATGCAGCTTTTTAAGTCTGTGTGCTTGGATATTTGATCATTTTAGATTCTATTGCTTTAGATCATTAATACTTTACATTTATATTTTAAGATATTTATAGGTGTATTTACATTGATATTTATTTCAATATCATTTTAAGTAATGTTTTAAGATTTTAATATAGTTCTGTGATGGTATTCATAGTTGATTCTTATATACAGTCTCTTAATTAAATACAGTCTCAAGATATTATAAATCAATAACAGAATTGTATTAGCATTGTAAGACATTTAAGATGATCTTAAAATAAGGATTATATAATACTGATCTATGATTAATTTATGATATTTTAAGAATGTGTTTAAAAGACTTTTAAATATAAGAATCAATTATATTATGAATAATAAAAATATTATATTCAAGAGAAATTCGTCCAGATAGAATAAGTACTATTTGAGTATTAAAAAGAATAATAATAAAGAAGTGTTTGGAATTATAACTTTTCTTCATATTTAAGTGATTTACCTAGAGTGAATGCAGAAAGTATACAGGAGAAATTTTTATTAAAAAACAAAAGAATTTCGCATGGTCCTGATTTTAGAAGCTAAATTTCTTAACTACATAAATACCTTTTTTGTTCAAATAGTATTATTTTTTATTTTTAAGATAATATATTTTAATTGTTATACATCTTTTTAGGTAAAATAATTTTAAGAAACGTATAGTCTATTTTATTCTTTATTTATAAATTGTCAATTAATTCTCAATCTTGATTCTCAATCTTAATTCCAAAGAATAAATCGTAGGAAGATAGAAAGCCAGCACTGGTTGTTGATACCATATATTTCGAAATGAAATAAAATTATATAGACGTTTCGATATTATGGATCCCTTATTATTGGATCATAAATTTAAATATATATTTTATACCATGATTTATTTTAAGAAGAATGATTTTTTCCAAGTTTTGTAGTTAATGCGTATACTTTGTTTTTTGTAACTCGTTTGACTTTTCGTTTTCCTTTTATTTATTGTATTATTCCCCCACTTAGTAACGACAATTTTGTTTTGATCTCTTTACATACTCTTGAAATGTCTTACTGTACACACGTTTTAAATTATCTGACGTCAATACGTAATATAAGTGTATCCAGTTTCTTTAATATTTTTATATTAGTATTTTGTCTTATTATTTTTTATGTTATTGTACATTGCAGATGTAATGTAATTCATTTGAGTATTTAGTTAAATACGACAAACAAGTTCTATATTTATTATATTGACGAAATAGTAAGCAGGCAGTACATATTTAAATTTATACAATTGAATTTTTTCAAAAACTACATTTATTTCATTTCGAAATATATGATATTTTTGCATATCAACAACCTGTGCTGACTCGCATTGACAATTGATGTTTTCTTTTTTAAAAATAATTTTTTGAAGATATATTCTTTGTACGAATACTTTTGCATTCGCTATGCTTTTTGGATGTGGCTTATATTTGTGCCTTGTATTATGTATAGTTATTAAAATGAGTTGTGGGTGGAACCATTATTGCTTATTAATATAAATGTATTTATTTTGTGTACACACAAATAAATTAATTAAAAGATTTTATATACATGTATTTTACATCTTTCAGATTTAACATCAATGGGTAGTACAGATGTTCTAAGTCCATTCAGTAGTTCTGGATCTCAAGGAAACCTCAGCATGACATCACCTATGTCAACGTCTTCATCACCTATGCATATCACAGATGATTATATTAATCTAACAAATGCAGGTATGCATTCTGATTTTAAATTGTCTGAAACGTAACTTACTAATATCTGCTGAATTATGAATATTTAATATTATTATATAATTTAATATTAAACTCTTTTCTAACGTTAGTGACAATTATTGGAAAATGCATATCAATTTTTTTTATAACTTGCTAGTAACGATACTTGGTGAACCATATCTCAGTATCATGGTGCAGCCAATGGAGAAATTTAGATTTCGATACAAATCCGAAATGGTGGGAACTCATGGAAGCTTGCTCGGTATATATACCGGACGTAAACGAAATAAAAATAACGTTCCTACAGTCAAGGTAATTATGCTGAATTCTAACAGATTTATCAAAATATTAATATAGAATTGTTTAAACTAGTTTCTTCATATCTAATGATGTTATTATTACTCATATTTTCAGTTACATAATTATTCGGATAATGCGATCATACGTTGCACATTAGTTACAATTGACGAAGACCTGAGAATACCGCATGCTCATAGATTAGTGAGACGAGTAGATAGTATGGATATAGGGGATCCACATTATATGGAAGTTTCGTCTCAAAATGATTTTACAGCCGAGTATGTTTATACCATCTGTATAATGTTAAACGTAGTTATCCTGTTTCATTCTTTAGTCAGCATTATGCTCGTGTTACAGATTTGTTGGTATGGGCATAATACATACGGCGAGAAGAAATGTTAAGGACGAAATAGTACGAAAATTGCGCGAAGAAGCTCTAGAGGAACTGAAACGTTCAAATATAAACGCTACTCTCAATCTTCGTGATGATGCGCAGGTAAATTTTAATGCCACTTATCAATTTGAAAATCATTTTACATAATTGGATTAATATTTTTATCTTAACAAATAAATTAAATATTTTTAAATAGCAATTTACAATGATTACAGATTAAGTCTGATGCCGAGCAATATCAAAAAACTATAAATCTAAATAGTGTTTGCCTTTGTTTTCAAGGATTTATCAAAGATCAACATAATATTATGAGACCGATTACAGCACCGATTTATAGTAACCCAGTCAATAATTTGAGTAAGTTTTAATAATTTATTGCAATACAATTTGTTTTAAAGAAAGATTTATCAAGAAATTCTCTCTCAATTAATTTTTGTATTTTATATATACACAGGTTCCCGAAATTCGTGAATTTTGGGACATTCTATATTATATATGCTACATATCGCTCATTTGTACTACAACGATACAACTCAAAAATTAAATTATTTTTTTAGTTGCTTATAAAAAAAGTCAGAAATGAGAAAGAACATTCTTATTCTTCTGTAATTAATTATTACATTAAAAATTGTATTTTTAAATTAATATAATAAAATTTTAATGATTTAAACCTTTTTTTATGTTGTTATTGTGTATAAATGAACATTATATGAATAATAAAAATGATGTATAAAGAAATCATTAATTTTAATAGAAAGTGCACTAACTGGAGAACTTAAGATATGCAGAATTGACAAATACACTAGCAGTTGTGAAGGTGGCGAAGAGGTATTTATACTTGTGGAAAAAGTTTCAAAAAGTAAGTGTTGATTTTTAGCATTTCAGCTAAATATACTTGCCTGTAAACACCAATATACATATTGATGTAAAAAAAACGCATTATATTATAGAAAATATAAAGATAAAGTTCTTTGAACTCGACGATGATGATACTGAAATCTGGATGGATTATGGTCGTTTTTCGGAATTAGATGTCCATCATCAATATGCCATGGTATTTCGGTATGTACATGTGATTATGCATTTTTTTTCAACGCATACGATTTGTGCTGTATTTTTAGAACTCCACCATACAGAGATCGAAATATTACTTCTCCAAAGGAAGTTTTCATACAACTAGAACGTCCTTCAGATTCATATTGTTCAGAACCAATCAAATTTACGTATAAACCAACTGACCGTATGATAGGTAAGTTAATAACAATGTTAAATATTCTTAGTTATGATCTTAATTATGATGTTATATTTCTTTTTTTATTTGTCTTTCTCCTTTTTTTTTAAATATAACTTTTTGCAATTTTATAATTACAGGTAGGAAGAGAACGCGAGTCTCTCATTCAAATAGTGCGGAATTGGCGCAAGCATTAACATTTAATAATGATACACTTTTAATGAATTCACCATTAACAAGTACGCCTTCAAGCAATGACAGTACCGAAATATCTAAAGAAATAAAAAAGATGTTAGATGATAGATGTTCTTCTAGTCAGTTTCGTGATTTTGTCGAACATATAGATTTAGAAAGTAAGTATTTGTTTTTATGTGAATAAAAACATTCAAAAGTTACATATGAAAAATGTATTGTGTTTAATACAAATTATATCTTTTAGTGTACGAAATATTGTTAAATCAAGGCGGCGAAGATAAGTTAACTTATGATGGTGCGCCGAATAAAAAGGCTAGTATTAACTTCAATATATGCTGTTTACAAAACACATCGAAATTTCTTGTTGCATCAATGTTATAGCTATGTTATCAAGTCTGAATTTTATATTTCTACAGGACGATAAATTGTTCGCAAAAGATGTTATTATTGATACGATAAAGAACATGAAAATAAAGCCGCATGAAGTAAAAGATATTATTAAAATATCGTTCAAAGACAGGACAACTTACGGAGATACGCCTCTGCACTGTGCGCTCCGATATGGACAAAGGAACAATGTAAAACGTATATTAATGCTTATGAGCACTCTAAATACAGATGCTGAAGAATTGGTGAACATTCGAAATAGTTCTGGAAAGGTAAGCTTTTTCAAAAATGCTAGTATATTTTATTTAATTACAAAAAATTTTAATGTATCGTAATTATATTCTAGACTCCGCTGCATTATGCTGCTTCGCAAGATCAACCAGAAATTATACGAGCATTGCTCATGCTTGGAGCAGATCCTAATATAACAGATCATTATGGACAAATGCCATTACATAGAGCTGTAAAATGTATCTATTAATTTAAAAGTACTTAAAATGAACACTTTAAAAAAAATTGATGAATTGATCCTTAGCACAATATTTTGATTCAGAAGTAGAGATAAAATGTAATTCGCAGTTGCGAATATTAATATATCCAAGCAAATATTGAATAATGATAATAATAATTTTATCCTACGTGAATTTATATAGAATTATAATTTTAGTTCCTGAAGCAGAAGGAAGCATTGATGTTTTATTAGCTGAAAAAGATGTCAACATCGAAGCAAATACAGATTGTGGATGGTCACCTTTGCAATTAGCTGCCCAAGCTGGTTCGTATCATGCAGTACGTTCTCTCATTAAAGCTGGCGCAGACGTAAATAATACTGACATGACCTATGGAAGAACTGCCTTACATATAGCAGTTGAAGGAGGTCACAAGGACATTGTTGAATTTCTGTTAAAAAATGTAGGATTGAATATTTGTTGAAAATATTTTTATATAAAAAAATCATGTTATTAATTTCTCAATTTTTCTCAATATTTCTTAATTTTCCGAGCAGACTAAAATAGATGTAAACAAGAAGAACTTTAGCGGAAATACAGCATTGCACACCGCAATAGTTACACCAGGGACAAAAGCCAAAGAGATATGTGCTCTTCTAGTGATATACGGTGCTGATCCGCACATAAGGAATTATAATCGTGAATCAAATAACGTATGTACAGTTCATCAATATCTTATATTTTGTTTTTATTAAATTTGATTATCTTAATAATAGGTTGACGGAGAACAAATACAAAATATAAAAATCGAAATGCATTCAGAAGATGAAAATATGGAAGAATTCAATGGGCAATCATCTTTTGACTTAGCATCAAATAAACCAGACGTATGAAAAACATTTCATATTGCCTTATCAGTATCGTTATAAAAATATACACATTCGTCATAAAAAAAATTGTTTTCAGATTTTACAACTCGTCTCCGGTCAAAATGATATGTTAATAAACAACACGATAAAAGAAGAAAATATAAACGATACACAAAAAGTTTGGATGGATATAGATCAAGAAAAACAATTGGCAAGCATTTTAGACGAGACAAAAGGATGGAAAAAATTGGCGCATTATTTTGACTACAAGTACTTAATGAATATCTTTAAACAGACATCCAGTTCATCGTTACTCCTCTTAAATTATATCGCTGTAAGATTTTCATTTTCTCGTCAAATATTTTATGCGTTATTTTGCAATCTTTCGAATATACATTCTCATTAAGATGAACGATTGAATACTTATGTAATTTTTATTTCTTTATAGATACAAACTAATACATCTCTCAGTGATTTGAGAAATATATTGCAAAATGTAGGTGAAGAAGAAGCTGCAGCATACATGAGTCAAATTTTATCTATGAAACATGAAACGTGAAATTGTATTAATTTTATCTGTACAATTTATTGCTGTTGTAAAATACATTGTGTTATTACTATAAAAATTCAATGAAACTGTTTTAGATAGATCTTTTGATAAAAGGTATTTAAATAATTTTTAAATTTCGTAATAATTATATTTACAAATTTATTATATATTTATATATAATACAATTAAATAAAAGCCATTATTTTTTATTATTACCTAAAAAACGTTAGCCTCTCTCATAGGTTCTGATGTTAAGAACCTATCGAAACTTAATTTGGACAAATCTATAGTTAAAAAACGATTTTGAAAAATTAACTCTGATATCGCACGCCCCACCGCGGGTGCCTTCTGGATACCATGTCCGCTAAAACCAGTTGCTAAGAATACATTGAGATGGTAAGGATGCTGGCCAATAATACCATTTTCGTCGAAAGTATTGTATTCATAATATCCAGCCCACGAAGATTTCACCTGATTTATAAAAATAGAATATACATAATTAAGAGGAAAAAAATTTATATATATATATATATATATATATATATATATATATAAAACTTCATTAACTGAAAATCGATTGATGAAATTAAATACACATGAAATGCCATTCGATCAAGGTGGTTCTCCACCTAATATTTTTATTGAATTTGAACAACTTCTAGAGCTTAAGCAAATTGTACACCAATTGTTTATCTTCTTGAAATACAGTCCTAAATCAACGCTCAATAAATTCATAAAAAATATTACTAATCTTTTTTGGCATGAAAGATCACTTTGATTTAATATGGCATTCATGTGTTTAACACATTAATACACTTAGTACTTCTGTATTTGTTACACTACCGTAAATATCCTTAATTTAATTTGTTTAATTATATGTTATTATGCATGTTGTTAAATAATGAAAAATAAACATACTTTTAAATTTTCAAATGCCGGTACTCTATGAGCGAGTGAAGGCCACACTTTATTGTCAAAAAATTCATGATCGACATCCAAGTTCTCAATTGATGGTTCCTCGTTTGGTTCTGGTGATTTTCCGGCGATAAAATTACCTCCTAAACCATCGCGTCTGGAAATAATTTTATTTACATTTTATAAATCATTTTATTTGTTTACTTTTATTAATTGTTTAATTTCTAATAGAAGAGTATATGTTGTACTTAAACAAAATTTGAATTCGTACCTAAAATATGTTCCACTGGGATCAATCGTTAAAGGTGTATTTAAGCCAGGTCCATCAGGACAATGGAAACAATATACATATCTCTTTCTGCAAACGAAAATCATTTAATAATAATAAAGATAAAGAAACAAAAAGTAGTAAGATTCGAGTCTTTTTCATCGTTAAATTACCTGGGTACAACTGGTAAAGGTACAGATAATAGGTTTTCGCCTGTTCCGATATCAGCCAACTCGGCTACATCGCCACTAAAAGCGCCCGCAGCAATAATAGCTATAGCAAATTTTATTGTCCTAGTCTCACCGTCGTTTGTTTTTATCTGACACAAAACATGTTTATCTATTAGATATTATTCTACATTCGTAACTGACAAGATTTTAAATATAAATTGCATGGAATTGATTAATCCATAAATATATTTATTGAGTAGATCAAATGATTCCACGCAGTTTCTAAAATCTTTTATAACTGAACAACAACGAATATTTTATATTTATATATAAATAAATAAAATAGAAGGAATGCATATATATATATATATATATATATATATATATAATATATAATGCATACTTACGACTACGTTATTTAATTTTTTAAAACATTTCATATTCTCATCATAATTTCCTAGAAGCTCCTTATATTGAAAAGCTTTGACTTCAGCATTAACATATTGAGCACCCAAATAACTAGCTTTTTTCTTGAGGGCACATAAGAGAGACCATGGATCGAACCATCCCTCTTTTTCCAATCCAAGACAACCTGCCGCAATTCCATCGGTATTTATCCAAGGGAACATATATTTCAGCTTCTCTTTAGTTAGAACGACATTTTTTGCCCCTAAAGAATTCTGCAGCTTAGAATTCTGTACTAAAGTTTCAGCGCCTGCCTCAGTTGCCAATACCAAGTAGCCATAAGGATGAAAATTAACATCGATGGGCGGTTCTCCGGGGATACTCAAATGCTCATTAATATTTCGCAAAAATTCCGCGCCATATAATGACATGTGAATATTTTCTTCAAGAGAAAATTGTTGACGTAGACCACCCACCGAAAGAGTCGTGGAAGCCTTGGTATACTGAAATAATACTTAATTAATTATGCATTTAATTAATTACTAAACTTAATAAATTATTAAAAAAAAGATCTTCAGAATATATTAGAAAATACATCAAAATCTTACCGTAGGATCTTTCTCAACTACGACAACATTGAATTCTTCTCTATAGATTTTCTGCTTTAACCAATATGCTATCGAGCTACCAATTGCTCCACCACCAATGATAAGCACATCACAAGTAGAAGGAATTACTTGAGGTCTCTCCCAAAGCTCTTTGAAGTCAGAGTATTGTCTGTTAGATAGTACATGTTTCAACATCTTCCAATCTCGCTTCATATTTTTCAGGAATCTTTCCTGTGGGCTAGTAATGTCGACAAATTCTTTGTACTTTTTCGTGTCATTATTGCCTTTACTATCTGAACTCTGCAAATTTAATATGACGTTATGTCCAGTTCAATTTGTTCACATCAGTCTTCGACAAAAATATTCATTCCTGTCTACACAAAAGACAAATAAAAAAAAAAAGGTAAATTTTTAACGTAAGATTTCTACCTTTCTTCATGAAATATTTTACACATGTATTTACATGTTTTAAAATTCTCACTTCCGATTTTTACAAAGCACAAAACAAAAATTCACTGCTTTACTATTTATAAAATTCTTACAATCATTAATTTAATTACTTTACAGCATAAAAATAAAAGTATGGCTGGTTTTCACAGCCAGTTTTTATTTCAAGACCATCTTAAGTAATATCTTAAAACGCTAATAATGGCTAAAACGCTAATTAATAATAAAATCTTGTGATTGATTTATAACATCTTAAGTCCGTACTTAAGACGGTCTTAAATATAAGAACCGATTATTTAAATTATTCTTCCAATTACATTTAAATTTCGCGCGTCGTTCTATCATCGATTGCGCTCCATCGGTAAGATAAATTTCCTAACCTCAAAAACCTTTTGTTTTCAACGTTTCGTTCGCTATGTCGAGCAACGATTTTCGTCATTCCAACCATAATTTTCTGCTTCTCGCACTAAAAGCGTCTTCATCAAAATCTGTGACGAACATAAACTAAATTTCCAGTTATATTCAGTCAAACATAAATTCGCGATTACGCACAAATTATACTTGACATCGCGATGAGAGACGTCGCGTCGCTTCGAGAGGAGGCGAAAGTTTGACGAAATTATTAAGAGTCATCTATTACATTCAATATCAACAAATTTTATCCGTTCGAAATGTCATTCGTCAGATCCCTAACCTCCAATCGTTCCCAGTCAATACACGCGTAACTCACCTCTCTCCTGAAAGAGTTCACAAACTGAACCGCTGAGCACTGTTTCAGCAGGTCCGTGTGCTTCTGCACACGTGTCAAGTGTCGCAACATCCTCGTTAGTATCTTGACTGATCCAACAAAGAGACTGTTCCTCAGTTCACCTTTCCTCTAGGAAACATTTACAACTGTTTATCAGCCAATACCAAGTCAGTATTAAACGAAAACAAACATCAGCCGTTTATTAGCCGTTTGTCAACACGAACGAAGTTGATGACTCACGTTCGATATTTTTTTCTACTGAAGAAACTGCAGATTATATATAGATGTGAAACAAAAAATTGCAGTTTTTCTCGCCGATTAAAATGACGTGCAGTGATCGATATGCGCACATGTATTTTAGGCACGTGTTTCAATTGACAGAAGGTAAACTATTTTTTTTTCTGTCATTTATTTTCGAGAAATTAGTATGCCATATTAATAGAAAACTTGTGTCTTAAAGAGATAGACTTTCATATTGCTTCGATTTATAATTATTCAATTTACATATTTATGTAGTAAAGTCTGGTAATAGTAGTATGTATCTACTTCGTAATATTTTTTGTAGGCAGTTAAAGCAGATTCCATCTTTCCTCTTTCACTTTTAATTTACTATTATGAAAAACGTTAAATTGTTTAGAGACGCAACTGATTTATATTTTCCATGCAGACTTCTGTATATTAAACTATTCGATAATGAACTATTTTTATAATTTTAATTGCTGATAATGGACGCAATAATACTTAGCGAAGTATTGTATTCTTTTGTATGCCGTCATGCTTCATCTGTTCTTAATCTATAATAAATAAAAATATATTATTTTTTTCATTATCTAACTACGTTTATTCTACGTGATAAAGAGTCTATATTTATCGAAGATATCTTCGTCGATATGTCATAATAATTATTCAGCAGCGTTATCTTTCTTGAGAACGTATTTATATAACCGAATTTTAACAATTTTCCTTGTCTGATTGCAATCTTCAAATAATTAAATGTTAAAATAAAAGATGAATAATCTTGACAATCTGAAGAAGAAAATAGAAAAAAAATACTGGAAGGATAATTAACGAGTATTTTTGTCAAACCCAAAAGACTATCCAATTTTTATAGCAATTTTTTAATATTATTTCTCCGCCTTTTGTCAACAGAATAATTAACTATATGCTTTTTAAAGTAAATGTAGATAATATAGCTGTTTTTCAATGATTGGAATAGAATATAAATATTCTCATTATAAAATATTTATAATACAAGAAATAATTCTTAATATTGGGTCATCTAAAAAATATCCGCGGTTTTTTGTCACTAGATGGTGTTGATGGTCAACACCATCTAGTGACAAAAAACCGCGGATACTTTTTAGATGACCCAATATTATTTAGAAACAGATATTTGCAAATATTCAGCGATTTATGCATTGCTGTACGTACTTTTATTATATTCTTCATGTAATAAACCATTCGCATTTTTCATATAAATTTCTGTTAAAGGAAATAAATTAATAAATTTAAAATAATTCAAAATATAATTCTTTTATTGATATTAATTATGTAAAAAAGTTGTATGTAACTGACATGTGATATTTTACATATATATATTTTTTTTAATTTTATATTAGAAACATTACGCGAGGACATAGCAAATGTCAAATGTAAATTGTTAAAATAAAATATAATTGCATTAATTTTATAGCAAATCCGATAACATTATTCAGCATATACACAATATAAATGGATCAATTTTTACCATTTTGATTATCTAACATATTACAAGGTATTAATATTAGCTTAGGTATCATGCCGGGTGGTGCTATGAATTGTTGCGTGCTCTGTGTTGTATTGAGACCAGAATACTGCACCTCTGCCTCCGTAACGAGTTTGCAGATATGCATCTTAATATCTGCTTGCGCTTTAGGTGGTAGTTTTTTCACTGCCTGTGCCATGCTGTCGAAAAATAATTCTATACTCTTACTCTCGGATGCTAAATGAACTTGTTTGTTAGTGTCATTGTTTTTTATACTGTTTGATTCTTTCACAAGCGTAATTGATGTGCTAGGTGGTAAATTTTTCTCAAGAACAGCCACTGTATTAGCAACTGGATTAGCCACTGTATTATTATTTACATTCACATTATTTTTATTTATCTTCAAGGAAGATTTTTTTATTTTATTAGTGCTAGATGTTTTCAGGGAGGAAGGATGTTCGGTCTTCAATCGTTTCGGACGTATCTTTCGGTACTTTGACTGTATTCGCTGAATGTAGTTGTCCATATCCATATCTTGTTCATTCGCCACTTCCTCTTGAGCAGCTATCTCTACATTAATATTGTCCAATGTTTCTATCGTCTCAGTTTCCATTACAACTGGGTCAGCTGATGTCTCTTCAAGAACTTCCAGGTATTCGGTATAGTCTTCATTATTTCGGTCTTCTAATTGCTCCAGTAAACCTTCGGCACTTACATCACTCGAATTTATCTGTTGTATGTATTCCTTGGTTAATTCTACACACTGTGGCTGATAGTCCACTTCACACCTGTAAAAGTATTCTCGATTGAGAAAATAAGGCTTAAGTAAACCGCCAAAATCACCAAATAATCATGGATATTTCTTACGGATATTTTACGAAGCTCAAAGAATCCTCGAAGATCCATTTTTTTCTTCTTACGCCTTCTTCTGTCTTACTCTTGCACTTCAAGATACGACAGTAAGTATCTCTAAGGTTCTTCCATCTCAGTCTAACCCAAGTAGCTACAACAGACAGCAACCAATGGTTATATTTAGCAAATTATTTATTTTACAATCGATGTTACAAAGTTTTCTTCAACTTGATTGGATTATACTTTTAAATCTAGAGAAATATATACATCTATTGCAGCGAAGAAAACTTTCAACAATTGTGGAGTAAACAAGGCTATATTCCACAGAGAAAATTATTTAGCGAGCGCTTAGTGATTCTTTACTATGATTGATTTCTATATTTAGATCCAGCAAAAAACTAAAAAAGAAATCAATTAATCATATTAAAGAATCACTGAGCACTCATTGATCAGTTAATTTCTGAATGAAACCATTCTGCTGAATAATCAGCAGAAAAAATAGTTTTGTGATTGTTACAAGATTTTTTAATATGATTTAGATTTAATGAAGAATTAAAGATAAGACCAAATACATTAAAAAATTTTACAACAGTTGCAAAGCTGCTTTTTCTGCCACACATAATCATTGCCTGCGTTGAACAAAATATTTATTTTAAGCCCAATTTATATAAGACTCAGAATACAGGTTGCAAGTGAAACGTATTTCAAATTGTAATAGGTTACAGACCGCAATACATGGGACACAGAATATATGACGCAAAAGCTGAAGTTCATCAAATTTTCTGCATTTTCTGCATCCTACAATCTATTATGATTAAAATATGTTAAGTTAGTTTTTAGTTCTGTGACTTGCAACCTACGTTCTGCGTTTTACATAGATCAAGCTTTACATGATTATTGAAAGTTTACTTTGTTCTATTATATTTTTAGATATAGAGGAATAGTTCTATCTCAGTGAAAATAACTTTCTTGCAAAATAAACATTTGTATATAACGATACAGCCATTAACAAAATACATAAAAAAGAAATAACATATAAAAACGTACGATCCAATCCAAGCTCGTCTGAGATGTGTTTCCAGACTTTTTGTTTGAAGTCATGCAGCTTCACTGGCACACCCTTCACCTCGGTACAATAGAGCACTGGATGTTGTTTGATCGCCTCTATGATGTTCAATGATATCTGATAGGTATCCGGTGGTACAGTCATCATAGTTATAGATTATGCGTTAACCTGCAAAAAGAGACATTTTACTATAATACTCTAATGTCTCGTAACGGCTTTCGTATTCCCGCCCGAGCTACAATCTCACGCTCCGATAACAACACGATGAAGTTATAGCGATATTGTGCGTGAAAATTCGTCGAAATGTTTCGCCGCGCGCGACGTTTCGATGTGCGTGCGTCATTATGCAATTCTGATTGCGCACGTGAATCATATCAGTATGAACGAGATATGAAAATCATACAACGGATCGTTACGAATAATGGTACCTTACAAATCAGCGAAAGTCGCTCAGCAATAAGGATCTACCAACGGTCGCCGGTTGATTGGATCAGACTTCCGAGATCAGAGACTGGTCGCCAGAGCGACGCCGCGACAGAGTTCATTCGGCGACGCGCACTTCCGTCGCGAAATCTATATTTCCGGCAATCTCCCCACTTCTCCGAGGATCGATTGTAAATGGCTGCGTTCAGCAGAGTAAACCACTGAAATATAAAGTTAGATTCAGACTACGCATTGAAGATTGAGATTGAAAATTGATCAATTAAAATTATAGCTAAAATTCCTTTGTCTTCATTGGTCAAATTTCAATCTTCACTCTTCAATGCGTAGTCTGATTTCGGTTTGAGTTGTTGAAATATCCAAAAATGTTTGCACTTAAAACGGGATAAATATATATTCAGGTTGAAAAGAGAGAGAGAGAACGAAGATGCTAAATGCAAAAAGTGCACTTTTCTAATCTATGCTTATATAACTGCGCATGCGCAATATCATCTACTGCACATGCGCAATCATAGCAAAGTATAAGTTAGAAAAAGATAAAGATATCATTTAGAACGCTTTCTCTCGAATCTATCTAAAGCCTCAGACACAATGTGAAGGAATAGCAATAGCGACAGAAATAACATGATTCTAATCTATCAGAAACTGTCTTCAGTGTATCTGATTTTTGATAGGTTAAAATTGTGTTATTTTTACCGCTATCGCTATTTCTTTGCATTGTGTCTGTGGCTTAAAGCCTGGTCTATAAATTTGTTCGCGTCGCATGCTCCTACTTCCTCCAAGCGTAACTCCTATTCACTCAAATGCGCTCATTAGGCCGGAATCAGACTACGCATTGAAGAATAAGATTGAAGATTGAAACTTTGACCAATCAGAACAAAAGAAGCCAAAACTTCTTTATCCTCATTGATGAAATTTCAATTTTTAATTTTTCAATTTCAATCTTCAATGCATAGTCTGATTCCGGCCTTAAAGTGATTAGAAGCTATGGTAGGAACATGTGGAAGTATGTTGGAGTATGAGACGTGAATAAACCTTCCAATAAAGCCAGTCTTACATTAGTTGTAAGCCGATTGCAAGTTTGTTGCGACAGCAATATGAAGCGTTGATTCCAAAATGCGAGTTTCAGATTGACTGTCGCAACAAACTTGCGATTCTCTTGCAACTAATGTAGAATCGGTTCAAGTTGCAAACATTTCATCGCCAATTGCAATACTGTTGAATCTGTTGAACGCAACCTTTGCAATCACTGAACTATACATTCTATGCTTTATTGGAATGGGCATCTCCACTGTAAAGCATAGAAAGTCGTGGCATCAATTGATCAGCGCCATTTTAATTTGGTCAATTGGCTGCAAGACTGAAAAGATCTAGGATCTTTTTGTCTTATAGCCAATCGACAGATTTAAAAGAATTGTACTACAAAAAACGGACGCATGTAATATTGGCCTTAAGGTATTACATGCAAGCGTCGAGCATCTGCGCAGAAGATTATTGCATAGAGAAGTTTGAACCTCCTGCAGAATAATCTTCAGCACTATTCCATATAACTTTTTGATATAAAATGATATTGTATAATATAATGAATAAATATGAGAGGTTATGTCTGATATAGACTCTGCGCACAATGGAGAAAATATTAGGAATAGGAATAAATATTAAAATTTTAACCTATCCAGAAATCGTACATTCTGATGTATCCACTTTCTGATAGGTTAAAATTGTTTATCCTTTATTTCTAATTTCTTATTCTTGCTATTGTGCACAGGGCCTAATCCTCAAGATCCAGGATCGACTGGAGTGACAAGCCAATTCCTTTATTGTGAAGCTACGTATCTATTCTCTATCAGACTCTACCATATATACATATATTGTCTCTCAGGACGGTATTTATAGTCAATCTTATTTCAAGATTGACTTAATTAATATCTTAAGACGCTAATACAGCTCTCTGATTGGTTCGTGACTTTTTAAGACTGTACTTAAGACGGTCTTGAATATAAAATCTATATATGAATATCGACCTTAGAAGAAATATTTTATTATGAAACTCGTTTTGACTTATATTTTATGAAACTACGAAACCTATTAAAAAATCAAATCTTGCAATTTCATTCTTAAAAACATTTTAATAAATAAAATGATATGTTCCTTATTTACGCAGATGTTTTTACAGACATGCTTTTATGCTAATATTTTATCTCTAAAACTGTGGTCAAAGTCTCGCTATAAATGCTTTGAAGCATTTGATGGACTCAATCAGAAGAAAGAATTTTACAAGTTGATTAATCAAAAAACGCTTTAAAGCATTTGTAGTATCACATTGAGCATACCTTAAGAAGTAATATTATGCCATAAAACCTTTTTGATTTCTTTTTTTATGAAGTTGTGAAAGCGCGTACAGAGTCAGTTGTGCAAAATGATTCTTCAAGAATTATAATAAATAAATTTGTGTATACTCAACTGCACTATAGTACACATCAGAATAAATGTTTATTTTGTCTTTTTCCCCATAAAAATCGCTCTGTACGAGCCTTCAGGAGCCTTTTCTGACGAATATCGCAATTAAAACGCGATTCATCCAGTATTTAGCCGTAATTTTAGCATAAATAAATTCGTCTTCGACTAGAGGTCTCCATAGTCTCTCCTTTTAATTTCGATTATTGTTGTGAGATGTCGGTGTGAGTTGCTCTACTCAGAGCGCTCGAAACGATAGTGAGATCCTTATCTCATGTCTTAATTAGTTCGTAATTTTTTTATGTACGTTTCTAATTTATTACGAAAGTACGTAATTTATTACGAAAGTACGAGAGTACTTTTGGAAAGAACTGCCATTTTTTTAATGTGAGCGATGGCAAATATTCCCTCAGAACTTGTATCGCATCAGCAAAAAGTATGCAGGCTGTACAAACGCGCTGTGCGTTGTATTGAGGATTGGTTTCATAAAACACATGATCGCAGGTACGTACATTACCGAGGATGACATGATGATAACTTCTGACTTGTTCTTTTTAGTTAAATTGGGTGCTTTCCATTTGATGACACAAGTTGACACAAACGTCGTTCTATCCTTGTTGACATTCAAAGAGTGACAAAGATAGAACAACACTTGTGTCATTAAATGGAAAGCACTCATTGTTACTACATATTTGTACACTTAAAATAAGATAGCCATGTATTTGTGTCTCGGAGTGAAAAGAAACGAACAATCATTGTAAGCTCATTGTAATAAAAAAAACAAATTAATTTAACCTTTTAATTTAACTGATGGAATTGCTTAAAGCAAAATAAATGACTAATATAATTATTTATTTCTCAAATGTTGTATGTGATATCACGGACTATTATGATATTTCAAATATCATATTGTTTAACTATTAATTAAATATTTATGTTAATGACTAAATACTACAGGTATTACTTAATGCCTGTTTCCTTCAATGTAGGTCCTTTTATGTTGGTTTCTATCTGTAATTTAATTTTAATCTTGCTTCAACTAATTCTTCAATTTTTTTTTCTTGTTCTAAGAATTAAAAAAAGATGAACATTAAGATGAAAATTAAACAGAGATTGAAATTAATCTATATTAGTACAAAGGAATTGTCTGAATTTCTTGCTTTTATTTCCATTTTTCTTCATGATGGAGAAAAAAAGGAGGAAAGATAAACTATGCAAGAAGTTTAAAAAAAAGAAACGGCCTGTTAACTTTGATTTCAATTCAACTTACTTTATTTTTTTCTAATTTTTACAAGAATCAGAAAAAGATGAAGAGTAAGTTGAACCAAAATTAGTTAATCTACATTAGTGGAATAGATATAAAACAATTAATATTCATCTTAGATGTTCATCTAGACTGTTATGGCCAAGATTCCTATTCCTTACTTGACGAATTAATGTCTAAAAATCAATGTAGATTTAACTTTAATTTCAGTTTTATTTACTGTTGAAATAGCATCCATTGGCACCTTATATTGGTGAATCCAAGAGCTAATTAAAATTTGATCAAATCATATTGACAGCTTTGAATCGATGCAGTAATTAATGTATTGATTCAAATGGAACAACTAAGATACTAATTAGACTCTTTAGGAAAAAGAAACAAAGATAACATGAAAAAGCACGAAAATAAAATACCTCAATTTATTTACAAAGGATGATCGTAGTTTATAAAAAATAATTCAGTGGTTTAAATCCATCGTTTAATAAATAAAGCTAATAACAATTAATTAAGGCAAACTTTCAGAAAGAGAGAGAGAGAGAGAGAGAGAGAGAGAGAGAGAGAGAGAGAGAGAGAAGGAGGGTGACCGGACTTGTACTTATATTCAGACATTTACAAAAATTATTTATTTATATTACTATTAATCTCAAATGCTTTTTTAAATGTAATATTATAATTTAATAATAATCTTTAAATACAATTGAATTATAATATTGAAATAAGAAACATTTGAGATTAATAATATTAAAATTTGTGTAAGTGCGTGTATAGATATGTGTTTGGTTACTGGGACGTTTACTTATCATAATTATATTTCAATTATAATTTCTTTACAGATACCAGATTGCGTTATTGAGAGAGCGTTTTGACAAGAATAAGGATATAAAGGATTTGAAATATGCAAAATATCTATTGAAGGAAGGAGAGAAGGAGTACTTCTCCAAGATACATTATCAACCAATAACATTTGCCCAATCGATCACAGGAACAGCGTATGGTCGAGAATCTTATACTCCAGACTGGGCCTTGGATTATTGGCATCCTCTAGAGAAAGCTATGTATCCCAAATATTTTGCGTGTCGTGAACAAATGAAGGACGAATACATGAAGTGGTACTTTGAAACCTATCCTGAAGAAAAAAAGAAGATCGATGACCACTAAGCTCTTGTAAAATATATACACCTGCCATGGTATCATATTAATGTAACAACTCTTGTAGATAATATAATATATATTATGTGAATCTAGAGAACATCATTTCCTATCACAAAATATTTTTAGCCAGATTAGAGATTGAGATTGAAATTTAACTAAGAAGAAAATCAATTTCTCTCTCAAGTGTAATGAATCTTGATTGATTAAATTCCAATCTAATCTCAATTTCTAGTCTGATTCTAGGCTGATTAAAAGAACCAGTTTTTCAAAATCTGCATATACGAGCAAGTGTTTTGTTTTAGAAAGCATTGAGTGGCTTGCTGCTCGGTGCGACTGACTGCGATTGATTCTAATCTGTAGATCCGAATTCAATCCCGGCTGCGCCTACATATGCGATTTTTCGCATTTAAGGAGCTGAAAATGACATCACTTAGTGATTAAGATACCTGTGATCATCAGCGCCATTTGGATCCGACGTTTCAATTGTAGGTTCCATATATCGTAAATATATACATCATTCTCCTACATTAGGAGTCTGACACATTAGGCTAACAACCTAATTCCGAAAAATCATTGTTTCGAAACCTCATCTAGAGAAGGTTTGGACTGTGCCATTGGATGAATGATATTTCGTTTCAATATATATCATGTTTATTTTTATTTAATTAGAATACATAGTAAGCAACCTAGCATATCTCTATTTATAATTTAATCCATTATATATCCAACAGATGTAATACTAACGCAGTACAAAGTAACATATGTAGCTCGAAATTTATCTAAAATCTTTTCTAATATGCGGATAATACACAGTAAGAAATTCTTGCGCTTGGACGTTTGTAATTTCGAATGCTATCTCCGTTGTAACAATAACAGGTGAAGCATATTGTCAATTTATTTACGAAAGAGACGAGATGCCATTCATGAAATTAAGGACCCGCGATATTTTTATCAAATTGAATACATTACTTTAGCAGCAAATTTCTTTTCGCTGCTGAAGTATATGAATTCAGTTATGTTAAACGTAAATGTGAATTGTTTTAAACAAATATGTACAATTCGGTTATTTACGATTGAAGATTACACAATACATATGTTGCTGTAAAAGCGATAATTTAGTGTACTAAATTTAAGATTGTCCAATGGGTTTATTTTGTCCCGCATTACTCATGAACATTCATTTAGCGCGATGCAATTGACATCTTTGCGTAAAATTAAATTTCCATTCTTATTTATCTTTAAAGTACTGCGAATCAAAATACTTCCGAACAAGATCTAATGTTCGGAAAATTCAGAATTTAGGAAATTTTTACATCTAATTTGTAAATAAGAATTGGTATACATCCTGAAATATTACATGAATGTCGCAGAAATTTTTTGTCAATTTCATCATCTTCGAAAACAATATTATCAATTACTTACTGATAAAAGTTATGAAATTGTAATAGGTATATATATATATATATATATATATATATATATATATATGTAGTATTTTTTAGAGTATTATATATATATATAAATAAAATATATGAACAAATGTTTTTACCTATGTTACAATTCTTCAACATTGATAGATTCGATTTCGGAAGCGACGTTCGGAAATGGAACGAAGTAAAAAAAGAAGTGTAGGATCACATTATATATATCGTGCTCTTACAGGATTCGTGCGCGATAAGTCATTTATATGATATTTTTAATGAAATTTTAGAGTTTATTATTCGCAGTAAATTAATTAGATAAAATTAAATATGCCATTCATCATGAATATAATTTTTGCTCAGTGTACATCGACATATTCAACTTGTTTTCTTAGTGATCACATCAGAATATCTTCAATGAAGCAAGATACATAAAAAAATATAATGAATTGATCACTTAAAGTATAACAAAAGTACAATATAATTATTAGGTGTACAAAAAAGTTCTGAGCTTTAGATTTGATACAACCGAAATAACAATTTAAATTTTATATATCTTCCCGCCCTTTTGCGGTTTTAACATTTGGCCTTCTAAAATGCCATACGGTTTGGCGTTTGATGCACATAACCTCAAAAATCAGTAGTGTTCACGATGGCAATAACAAAAGAGCATATTCGATTTTCCATCCACTTCGCGTTTCATCTGAAGAAAAATGCTGCTGAAGCCACTGCAATGATTTGTGCTGCATATGGAGAGAACGCTGTAAGTCATGCTACATGTAAAAGACGGTATCAAAAGTTTCGCCAAGGAGATTTCAGTCTTAAAGATGAATCGCGTGCTGGACGCCCTGAAAAGATTGAAACGGACGAATTGCAAGCACTGCTGGATATAAACTCTGCGCAAACTGAAAAGGAGCTTGCAGAACAGCTTGGCGTTACGCAGCAAGCCATTTCCGTACGATTACATACGATGGGAAAGGTTCAGAAGGAAGGCAGATGGGTTCCGCATGAATTGTCCGAAGACAACAAAAATCGACGGCGTGACACTGCACTCACTTTACTTTCAAAGTTCCGGAAAAAAGATTTTCTGCACAAAATCATTACAGGCGATGAAAAGTGGATTCTTTATGATAACTCTAAACGTAGAAAATCATGGGTTGATCCTGGTCAACCTTCGACATCGACGCCAAAGCCCAATATCCACGCCAAGAAGGTTTTGCTCTGTATCTGGTGGGATTGGAAGGGTGTGTTGTACTACGAGTTGTTACAACCGGGTGAAACAGTCACGGCAGACCGCTACCAACAACAATTGACCAATTTGAGCGATGCATTAGAAGAAAAGAGGCCATTTACTGGCCAAGGACATCGTAAAGTGATCTTGCTTCATGACAATACTCGACCTCATGTTGCGAAAGCGACTCAGGACCATATCTTTGCGTTAGGCTGGGAATTTCTTCCGCACGCGGCGTATAGCCCAGACATGGCGCCTTCCGATTACTACCTATTCCGGTCGCTGCAGCATCATTTGGCTGATACACATTTCGTGAGATTAGAAGAGATACGAAAATGCATTGATGACTTTATCGCTTCGAAGCCGGTGAGTTTCTATCGTCAAGGAATTCGCAAGCTCCCCGAAATATGGCAAAAGGTCGTTGATGCAAACGGAGAATATTTCGCTGATTAATATTTTTTCGTTTGTTTTTGAATAAAGATTGAATTTTACAAAAAAAAGCTCAGAACTTTTTTGTACATCTATTTTATATATCATTCCTAGTTTCTCATCTATCGTCATCTTTTTTTGTGACTTCCTAAGACATAATGTCTCTTTCAACTTCTAGGTAGAAGAGGTAGAGATAGGCTTTCAGGGGAGCCTATCTCCCATCTTAGACGTGTTCACGAATGTAACGTGGCGCTTCTATTCTTGATCTCATTAGAATCAAAATTAAAATCGATCATGTGACGTGAATTGAATGTTGCCAGCTTTAGCAAGTGGGATAGTAAGCATCTAAGTGTTACTGAACGATCTGAATAAACCTTTTGAAAGGATAAATACACACGTATACATATATATGATTAGTAATTGTAAATCTGATTGATAACATAAATGCAACTATATTTTGATCCTTTGTAATTTTTTAAATTTTTGACTGTAAATTATATTGAAGATGGCTCAAGTCTAGAGCCGAAATGTTCAACTTATATTTTATTTATTAATTAAAAATCGACATGATTTGTTAATTTGCGTACTATTGCTCCTTTATTGCGCGGTGACTATAATTTATTTTTTATTGCATATTTATTAATCTATATGTACTAATTCATATCATTAGTAGTAGTGTACTAACCTTATATCTTCAAGGCGCTGAAGCTTATTGAAAAAGTATACTAAAATATTCACGAAAAGTTGGACTGAATTCATATCAAGATTGAAATGTTAATCTGCAAATCGAGCAGGATAGATTGCATGTATTACATTTATATGTCTTATTGCTTGAATATATTATCAATATGTTTAAGTTACGATGCACTCATATATTTCTGGATTATATGCATGAAAATATAAATATTTTTTAAACAATATACTTTATAGTGTATATCTTGTTTCTTATTAGTATAGTTAATGTGATACTGTATCTAAATAACATTCCCTGATAGAATCGTGTCTGACAAACATGTCACTACGATGTTATTTCTTAGCGACTTGCTTATGATATCTATGTAGGCAGAATTTGTTTAATAATTATTGTACTGTGGTTCTAAAAATCTCTTTTATGCATCTCTTTAGTACATGCCTAAAAGAAATAACATGCTTTATTGTGTATGTATGTCCATAATTAAAGTGCTCATTTTAATTATGTTCTCATTCTAATTTTATCTTTCAAAATGTAATAGGGACATCAGTATGAGACAAAACAGAAGGCTTTAGCTCTGACGCTGTATAAAACGATAGGGAAGCGAACACACACGTATTTACGAGAAGTTTTTTCTGATATTCTATGCATACGAACTTTACAATCGATGCTTCCAAACTTTAAAATTGATGCTATCCCGGATTTGAATTCTTTGATTTTGCAACATTTGAAGAACATGTCTCGAAACATATTAAACAAAGGCTGCGTTCCAAGCTCTTAACGCTTGCAATATGCACGAGCATTTATTCTTATTTAACATTTGATAAACAAGAATGAAATGATTCCTCAAGCGTTGTGAGCGTTAAATGGAACGCAGCCAAAGTATACATACTAATGTGGGATCAGATTTCAATTCAATCAAATGTCACATATGATAGAAAGGATACCATATATAGTTTTGAAGATTGAGACAATAAGCGTATTAATAAACCTGCAGATCACGTATTGGTTTTTATGCTGTATGGATTGAACACATACTAGAAGATGCTTATCTCGTATAACTTTTGCGTTAAAGTGACAAACGTATACAATTAGTGTGCTGCATTAAAGAACACGTGCATGCAATATACGAAGCAGGCTTCCATATCGTAGTGACTATCTGGAATTTCCAAATATCTCTGCAATGAAGCAGTTACTACTACAGACAGAAATGGAATGCCATTTAGAAGAAAAAATACAAGATAAGTAATATCCATTTATAAATGTAGTACACAACACACAAACATCTTACGAAATGAATATTTAATTTGCAGCTCTAACTTACATGATCGGAAATTACGAAATTGCTCATTTATTTAATCCTCCACATCTAATAAGGTGATGGAATAGTTTATTGACAAAAGATCTAGCAAGTTTACAACACAAGCCTTAAGAAACGATAGCGAGCTATATTGAAACTTTCGCAAGATTAAAATGTAATATCATAATTGTAATAAAGAAGTATACACATGTATATCATTTTTAATGAAAATATTGAGAATAAAATTATTTTATTTAAAACAGATATAGCACAACAATGGAGGACAATAGCATGATTCGAATAGATAAAAATGATATTGCAACATCGGAAACTATTAATTTTGTAATAATCTGTTCGATTCAGTAAACGGTACTGTGATTAGCGCACACCATGCATTTTGGTGAACGCAAAAAACATACTAAAAAATATGTTATATAGATATAGACAAGACTATATGAAAAATTGTTAAAACAACTAATCCTACATTAAAAAATTGGCTCTTAATCATGAAAGGTTTCGAAAAACTATAGACATTGAAATGTAAGTATGATTTTATGAGTCTGAAAGCGCGTTATTGTAATCAGGACTCAATAGAGAACTTTTTCGGTCAAGTGAGGAACCGTGCCATTAGAAAAACGAAGCTAACACCTTGGCAATTTGAAGACTTGTCTATAACTTTATTAGTGAACAACATGGTCTATTAGGATGGTAACTGTGAAGTCGATGAAAAATATTTTTCTTTAGAATCTGAATCTAACCCTGAACTAGTGAAAACAATGATGACAACGAATCGGTTAAAATGGAACAAGTAGATACTCACAACGATTCATTTTTATTAAATCATGGCGATATTGTTAGCGCCATTAAAAAACGGTTTAACAATTGTGAAGAATGCGAGAATAGCCTTAGAAATAACAGCTGTTTAATTTATAAGAAAGCAAGTTATACGTAGAATATTGAAATTATTACAGATGCGAAGCACGATCAACGTAATATTTTCAAAGTATTACCATACGCTTTGAGAATTGGACAATAAACATGGATTGCAATGAGTGTAAAGCACCATGCCAACATGTTTATGACGATGATTCGCGTCATTGTTGTTAAAATATTAATATGGTGGTGTAATAAACAAAATTTCTTAATGCGTAATGTGAATGACCATAGTAATGTTTATTTATATTATACAAATATTAATCAAATAAAGAAAACGCACGAAACATACAAAGCTAATGTAAAAGGAAAACTTTGGTAAACGAATATAAATTATCTGTGATAGAAAGAATGAATAATTAAGTGAGCGAGCGAGCGAGCGAGAGAGAGAGAGAGAGAAAGAGAGAGTCGCATTTATATGCATTTGAGTAGCCCGCCCCACATCACATGATCCTTTTTAATTTATCTTCAAGTAAGACCAAAAATAGAAGCGCTGAAAATCGTGACCATTTTTTTAAAATGGGAGATAGGCCTGCCTAGCTTCTCCCTTCTTCCATTTTTTCGTTTTCTTCTTCAAACTTCTTTTCTATCTCAATGATATCGTCTCGTTATTATATAGATCGGAAGTCATTCATTACATGATTAGGACTAACTGGTGGGCGGAGGCGGCGGAGGTGGTTGCGCTAGTAATGTCGGCAGCGTATTCAGGTCAATTCCAGGCGGCGCAGGAGTCTGTTGTTGAGGCGGAGGTGGGACAG
Source organism: Acromyrmex echinatior (assembly GCF_024713525.1). Lineage (NCBI taxonomy): Eukaryota > Metazoa > Arthropoda > Insecta > Hymenoptera > Formicidae > Acromyrmex > Acromyrmex echinatior. The sequence continues at coordinate 6,754,612 of NC_141859.1, read as the reverse complement.
GCGCAGCTGGTGGCCAGCCACCCATCTGTTGTGGTTGCCAGCCACCGGGGAATCCTGGAGGCGGCGCCGTGCCAGGCGGTGGCGGCCGCATCGGTCCCTGTTGACCCTGCTGCCACGGCGGTATGCCCATCCCGGGTGGAGGAATCTGTGTAGGTGGCATTTGGCCCGGTGGCGGTGGTTGATTATTACCTGTCATCCACGGCATTAACGGCGGAATGTTGGGCTGCGTAGTGGAGCCGGGCGGCGGTGGTGGCGGCTGCATCACGCCTGGCGGTGGCGGCATGCTCACTGGCGGTTGCCATTGCATGTTCATGTTGTTCATTCCTTCGCTTCCTTGGCTCCACGGTGGAGGTGCCATGCCTGGTGGAGGCATCATTGGGCCGCTCTGCATCATCTGCGGCGGAGGATGAGCCGGAGCTGCCATTAACGCACGAGGTGGCTGTTGTCTGAAAAAGACAAACGATCATTATATTCAATTTAGTTTAGTGAAAAAGAGTGTTGTAATAATGGAAGATAATTAAGAAAGGAAAAAATTGTACCTGTCAAAAAGTCCAGGATAATTTGGATTGGGAGTCTGTCTATTTTGTCCCGTCTTTGATCTATCCGGTGGCGGGCCTTCTCCCAATTCCGCCATAAGCGACATGTACTCCTCATCTATTTTGGCCTTATCTCCAGCTTGACCCATTCCTCCCATTCCAGCGGCTGCTGGACCTCCCTGACCAGGTCTCTTTGACCTGCAATCTCGAGCAATATGTCCGGCACCACCACAACTTGAACACACTATATTGTTTGTCACATTTGGTTTATCGGGACACTAAAATTTCATCGATAATTATATTAGTTAAAAAAATAAAAAAGATTCTTTCAATAAAATATTGCATGATTTTCACAAACCAGCCAAGATTTATGATCTGAAGCCCCACAATTAGTACAACGTGGTCCGTCGTTCTCGCGTAATGTTCCATTTAACAAAGCTAATTCGCGTAGTTGATTACGTCGCAAGTCATTTTGACCCTCCGGCACTTCTACACCTTGCCGAATAATCTCGTGAATCTGTATATATAACATTTAATTACATTAGTTATTTTATCTATTTTACTATCATATTTTAATACTATCCTATTCAACAATATTCTTTTTATTATTCGATACAGAAACTTTCTGTATCTTTCATGCTCGTATAGTTTATATCCGCTATCCGGGGCCGGATATCGGATATTTGCCAGATATTCAGTATATTTCTAAAAAATATATAAGTGATAAAAGTTTTTCAAATATTCGTTACCATTATACATGTCGTTTCAATATACAGTTTCGGCCGGATATGTTGCCAGAAATCAGATATCCGACAATCCTTTCCAGATATCCGATGCATCCCTAGTTTCTAATTATAAGAAACAGAAGATTATATAAAAATTAAAACGATAATACATACTCGTTCTACAGCTTTCTTCACAGCATCTAAATTGTTTGCAGTAATATATGCATGCAATGGTTCATCTTCGCCTGGCAAAGGCTGTCCATCTTTTCGACCAACTTTTCCTTCTTTCACAGAGCCCTTTCCACGGATTATAATCTTTGCACCAGTTTCCTTTTCCATAGCTGAACGATTTTAAAACAATAAATAGAAATTGAGATTATTAATTATGTAATTAATTATATAAATTTTGTAAGTTTATCGAAATCTTTTTGCAAAATGCATCTTGTAATGCTTACATTTTAAAGTATTTCCACGCGGTCCAATAAGCAAACCAACGAAATTTATATCAGGATGTTCTTCCTGAGGAATCATTACTTTATCATGAACTCGTATTATTGGTGGCCTAAAAAAAGAAAAATTAATATGAATATTACGAAATAAACAAATAAATATGTTATTTACATTGAAGTAAATAACATATATCCATCCATATGACTCACTTATAATCTGGTGGTGGCTTAAATTCTGGATTGATTTTAAGGATCTTCTGAATCAGATTATGACGTTCTTCTTCTAATTTACGTCTTGTACGATATTCTCTCGTGTTCAACCGTTTACCATCGCTACTGTAAATAGGCTCTGGAGATGGGGATCTGAAAAATAAAAAGAGTAATACCATATCAAGATATAAATTTTTATCAAGATGGTACTAGCGTACAAGCAACCTGACCCTACTATGACTGTATGAATATATAAGTGGGGAAGAACCGTTGATTTAAAACAGAGACTTGTGCATATAGATCTTGATTTAAAAAATTGATAAATAAGCTACTGTTATATAATTTTTCTTTTAGTATGAATTTTTTTTTTAAACATAACACTATCCGATAAATTTAATTCCTTAATAAATTATAAAATTTATACTTCAAATTCATCTATCAAAAAGAATATTTTGTATTGAAAATTTTGGCTGCAGTATTAGAACAATATACAAGAAAAATTTACAACATTTAATAATTTTGCTTCAATAACAGTAATATATGATCTCAATAGGTATTATAATAGTAAGATATATCCAACTGTAGATATGTACTATAAGGAAGTCATTGCATGATTGTATCAGTTTGCTTATGTAATCGGTTGTACTTTCAGAAACTACAAAAGAACTGTATATTATAGAATTTTCCAACAGTATCAAGGTATCAAAATAAAGAATAGAAAAATTGTCGCTGCCGAATATAGCATAGCTATATATTTAGTATTCTATAGTAGGCAACCACTGGAAGACTGCGCGTTTGTGCACGGCAGATATCGGTATGATGTCAGCTGCTAAGACAGATCCTGTGATTATTAGAAATAATTTTTTAGATTAGTTATTAATGCAATTGATATGTCTTACTATGGTATTAACGGAAACACAATGACATAAAAATAATGGTTCCAGCTAAAATCGGAAAAGTTAAACCTATTGGAATAAATTAATTTATTAGAAAAAGTATATGCATTTATTATTTAAGACCTGTACCTGAAAGTAACGTTAAATTCTTTGTTACAATTATTACGAATTTCAGAATGAGAATAAACCGATATTTTCCTGAAATCTGCTCATTAAGGTTGTAATTAGCAATAAATATTGGCAAGTCGATTACAATCTTCCTATTAGCATCAAGATTATTATAATAATTTTAAAATATGCCGTGCAAATCACGGCAGCCTGAATAGAGGGACAGAATTTCACTCAAGATGACCCATACATAAAACGATAGATTAATAAACATTGAATACTGAAATATCTGATTGCTAATACTGCATAATTTTTAACTGATTATTAGAAAAAGATTACGATAGGTCACCTCAGAGTTATTCTATGTGTGCAAAAATGTATCTATATAAGATATATGAACTAGAATACCCACTGTTCTCTTTAAACACTGCTACTAATACAGTTCATTGTACGAATCTATTAAAAGTTATTGTTTTACATATTACACTTAATTCTTAGAAAAAAAAAAATTAAAAAATACGTAACTTAATAGCTGTAGCAGTGTTTAATAAAAATGAAATATTAAAAAAGATTGATTAGGGCAAACCAATACTATCAAAATTCATCTTCTGTGTTGCATACGGGCTCTAATCAAGCCCAACGTTTTCAAATCGGTATTCCCACACTAATTGAACCTGAGCCACACAGATATCTTTTAGGGCTCCTGTATTACGGGCTGCTGTATGTTCAGTAGATATGTAATATTCATTTTTGGTATGTAAGTTTCTTTCAAACCTTTCCTCAGGGTTAAGCGGGATGCCAAGATCTCCAGTGCGTAGCTTCCTGCTGATTTCCTCAATCTGCAGCTGAACTGTAAACCAACGGGTTAGAGGGGGCGGAAACCCCAACAGTTAGATATTGCCAATTTGCCGTATACATTCTATAAAATAAGCCGTATACATTCTATAAAATAATGTCTCAGAAAAGTAATAATGTATTGCACATATATTTGAACCTTGAATATTTCCAAAGTCAAAAGCTTGTAACGCTTTATATGACTTATTCAATACTAGTTATTTGAAAAAACTGTAAGATATACAATTTTTGCTATATTATTATGTATCTAAATGATATGTAATATAATTAATAGAATTTCATGATATTGAAAATGCATCGACGGTCAGATTTTAGTTATTCAGCAAAATTGGCAATCCCTCTTGCCAAATTTGATGATTTTATACATTTCTCAAGAAATCTGATGCTTACCTCCACGAATTTTGAATTATTATTGATATATATACTTACATCATAGCCATCTACTCTTATAAATTAGGTTTTAGAAACTTATGTACAGAAGCAAAATATTTGAAATGGTTCCCTAGCCATACGTATTAGCATACTAAAGAAGATATATATCGTAAATGTGTATAAGAGAGAGAAACTTACAGAGATAAGCCCTCTCCTGATCAGGAGTCAGATTTGTCGGTAGTACTGTCGGCATTCCTGGTATAAATGTTTTGTCATGTTCGCTACCACTCCATCTAGTCTTTTTCCTCTTCTTACGTTCTCCATCTTTAGATTCTTTATCCTGTTTACTATCGCCTGCCAAAAATCCCATCATTAAATCATGAATTTATAAATATACCAAAATATATACATATATAAATATATTAAATGGAAATATTTTTTGTTTTTTACAAGAATAGTAATTATGATAAATTAATTCTGATCAGTATTTATTTTGAAATTCCCTTAATTGATATTGATAGGTCCAGTATATTTTAAATTAATATATCTTTGAGTAAAGTTAATATAATTAATTTTTTTTCACACATTTTAAAGGTTAAAATCCAAGAAATAAGATTATGTAACTTAAAATTATGTAAAGTTATGAGAAATATTTATTATATAAACAATTTTTTATAATATAGTTAAAAAAATGTCTAGATTTATTAGACCCACATATATCAATTATGGTTAATATTACTTTCCTTTTTGCGAGTATCAAAATAATAGATAATGTTTCTTGCATATTTGCATGAATTAAGTTCTTCATTAACATTATGGCATTTTCTGCTTCCTGCGAGAGAAAAGTCAATCTAATCTTTGCTTCTTGTTTCTTGCTTTTTAGATATCATTTTTTATCCTGTTTCTTGCTTTTTAGATATCACTTTTTATTTTTTACTTTTTTCTTTCTTTCTATCGCCAAAAATTAATCAACAAATTTAGGAAAAAATAAAAAAACTGTTGGAAATAATTACCATCAAGTAGTATCAAGTTTGCTAAGTTTGACTTTTGATTCACGTAACTAAATAGATATGTGCGAACAGCGAATTTGCAATATTTCTATCGAAATTTACTCTAATCTTCCCTTTTTCCAACAGTCTCCAGCGAGCTCACAGATGAGGATAAATTTACGATTGTATTATTCAGATAAGTTGCGTTTTTGCGTAAAAAGGTTGATGAAAGATTATTAATATTGTTTTTCAATAATACACACATTATTAGATTCAACATTTGTCGCTGTCAGAAATACATATTTTTGACTAGATGTTCAGCTACTCAATTATATTGTAATTGTACACATAACTGTTAGTATTTGCAATATAATTATTAAAGTCAAGTTGTTTCTCAAATTAGGGGCCTATTCAATCATTCTTAACGACTATATTGTTACAGTTTGTGTCGTTGCACAGTTTTTTTATTATATACAAAATCTGTATAATGGCAATGTAACGATATCATTATAGTCGTTACAAATTACAGAATAAGTCCTTAACTTTACAACTACCATTATGTAGTCCGAAATTAATTATCAATATCACGAATAAGTTGACACACTGCGTAAGAGTTCGAATAATTTTTACAAGAAACATAACAAGAAATATAATTGAAAATAAAACGATCGTAGAAGGAAGAAGTGGAGAAGACAAAAATATAGCAAAGCATATATTGTAGATTAGATTTGAGAGAAAGGAAAGTGGAGCAGAAATGCTCACCTTCTGCTTCCCGTTTGCGGTTCTGCGTTACGGTGCTCGGCGTGTTCATGTTCGTCTGGGTGCCGTTCGCGATCGCAGCACTCACCGCAGCCGCGGCAGCCGCCGCGGCCACTGCCGCCGCCGAGGTTGCATTCTGTTGCTGTTGCTGCTGAGCGTTCTGTAGATAGCTTGGATTTAGCAGCGACGTGAAATTGCGCGATTGATTCATAGCAGCCTGGCGTAGTGACGCCGTGCCAGGCGTTGCGCTCGCGCTCGTAATCGCAACACCAACACCGTTGATCCGTTGACGGTAGTTGACGCCCAACAACGATAGGCAATAGGCGTAACGATGGCGGGTTTAGACACTGAGAAAATGGCGAAACTACTCCAACTTACGAAGACACCGTTAACACACCTCCATGCTTCATCCCGACGTATCGCGGCCGGACGTTAGTCGCGTATCGCTTTTCGAGAACGTTAGCAACGGATGCGCTCATTGGTGCGCTCACACTGATGTGCCAATTACGATTGTCGGACGCGAGGAAATGACGCGCCGAATGGACCAATCGCTTTGCGCCTGATATCGAGAAGTCGATTGCTGACATTGGGTGCACTCGCGGAAACACTATCAGTACTATTTGTGTCATTCCATCTTCATTGTTTATTAAACGTAAAACAAAGATAGGTGATACAAATAGTGCTGCACAATAGCACAATTTTCGAATGCAGCCATTGGCTATGTTTAGCGGACTCAACAGTTGAATGAATGCTCGTTATTATTGATGTATTCTTTCAGATCTAAAATGCTAATTGGATGATCTAAAAGAATACACCAATAACAGCGAGTGCTCACTCAACTGTTGAGTTCGCTAAACGCAACCATATGGGTGTATTCAGTCTGTATTCAGTTGCATCTGATTGGCATATTTCATTAGATCTAAAAATATACACCAATTAGATATAAGACTCATCACTGAGCGCTCAGTGAGCGCTTGTAGTACTGCACCTATTACTGTGTATTTTAAAATAAAGTGAAAATTACAAAATGAGCAAATTTACCAGGTGTTAATAAATAAAATTACAAATATTTGATTAAATTTGTGGATATAAAAATTAAGGCTAGTATTTATAATTGATTTTTATATTTAAGATTATCTTAAGTACAGCCTTAAGATGTCATAAGCCAATCAGAGAGCTTTATGTTAGCACAATGGTCGCTACTTATCCTGTTGAATAAATAGCGAGATTACCCAATCACATGCGCGGATTATCAGATTTACCTCACTGATAAAATTTTACAATATTAAAAGGTAGAACAACCGTCTTCTATTGTTGGGGAGCGGATTCGAGTGCGCTCGTTGTTATTGGATGATCTTTATATATACATACAATATATGTTCATTCCTCATAACATTATGATTATTAAAAATAATAATATTTAATGTTACTGCAATATTGTATGAACATTAAAAGGTATAATAATATTTACTTTAATTTATAAAACTGTTTTCTACAAAAAAACCATTTAAGAAGAAATTGATCAATCACAGTCGAATGTAAGAAGAATAATCGAATATGATTGGCTGCGTTCAGCAGAAAAAGCAGCTTTGCGACTGTTATAAAATTCTCAAATATAATTGGTTTATACATTTAGATCTAATGAGAAACTAAGGGCAAGACCAATCATATTAAAGAATTTTACAACAGTTGCTAAGCTTTTTCTGCTAAACGTCGCTATTGATCAATTTCTTACGACTTAAGACTTTATGGTAATGAACTTATTGAAAGCCTATTACTTCAGTTCGGTATAAGATTACGTTTAAAGATTGAAAATTATTTTAGCTATAACCATCCATTAATATTTTAGGAATTATTTTGATCTTATATAATTTTTTAATGAAATATTATTAAAATGTTATTGTATTATTGTATACATTATTAATGTATTTTTAATATTTTAAAATTTTATGCTTGAAATATTACATATTAATATTAAAATTGTGCGTTTATAGGGAAGATACGTAGAAAAGATACATATTTCTTTAAAATCTTTCATCTTTGAATCTCACAATTAATGAGCAAAATATTCTTGAGTTTTTCAACAAGCTATTAAACAACTTGTTATGAAGTATTCATTTCATCTTTGTTTAACATTAGCGAACAACAAGGACAATGATTTTACTATTGGATCATCTGTGCGTGTCTCTTGTTGGAAAGTTCCTTTGATTAACTTGTCAAATAATACCTGAAATCGTAATACTCTTTTACTTTGATAATAGAAATAAATTGTTAATTTTTTATTATCAAATATTTAATTGAATAAAGAACTTTGGTCGGAATCATTTTAAATAGAATATTTCGAAATATTCCTTTCAATATATTCTCAAATAGAATATTTCTGAATATTTCTACGTCAACTTCAATAAATTTTACTCTGTTCCGTTTTCAGCACGAGCCATTCGACCAATTGTAACCAAGAGTTTCAAAACAGCAACCTGCGTCTTTGCAAATATCTTCGTCTACGATTGGCCGATTCACTAACCTGACCGAATCACGTATTTTTGAGCGTCGTCAACAAGACGCAACGAATGAGCTGATTTGAACGGTGCGATCACTCGTGATGTAATGCTACGTGCGTACATACATACATACCGAGGCATATTGACGCCGGTGGCACGGAATCACACGGTACGGAACAGCAGTAGACAGTGGAATAGCAGCATCACTACGAGCGTGGTGTGCGCACGGCCGTCATGAACGAGGTTTCACGCTTGTAAGTGTCATCTGAAGAAATCGCGGCGGTCATTTCTTCTCGGTCATGTACTGCTATGTATATATTATTAGGTCTGTCGCTTGTCTCGCACGTTGTATCGTCAACGAATAATGCAATGAGTACGATGATGATGCCATGCGACATTCGACGGTGAAATCGGCGATACGAACAACAGTAACGACGATGATGATGTCGATAACGCCGCGAGTGCGGAGTAACGGTCGTGTGCAACGTGGAACTGCTGTCGCAGCTTAAATCGTGCAACATACGCTGTTCACATCGCTTTCACGTCCAAACTTCTGCGTGTTTTCCTTCTCCCTTCAGCGCGATCGGGACGTCGACGCCGAGACGCCGGACGAAACGGTCCCGGGCGCAATGGCAGCTCACAAGACGGGCGGGCAGACCGCCCGTAAGAAAGTTCAGGTATAATTTACTGATAAGTATCGACAGATTCACGAGGAATTTGTCGATTCTCTTGACTGATGTCTCACGAAACTGTCTTATATAGTCATATAATAATACATTGTACAATAAGATAATTGTTTTCTATGCTAAGAATCATGCTTATAAATGCTAGAAAAGTTTTGATTCTTTGGTACTAATTAATAAAGTTTAATTAATAAAGTTTCGCATTGAGTTTTTCTCTCTCTTGGGAGAGAGAGAAAATTAAATTCAATAATATACCAGAATTGTGAGGTATATTACATTTGATTGGATGCTTTCCATTTGGAGACAAGTCGATACAAGTGTCATTTCATTTTTGTCACTGAATATCAAGAAAGATAGAATGATGCTAAATGAAAAGCATCCATGAAAATTAATAATGATGACTTTCATTGAGTTTTCACAAGTTGTCAATGTAATGAGAAGGACTATATTAATTTTAAATCATTTTTCATATAAAGGTATCTATGGTTATAAGAGACGAAGTAGAGAAGCAGCATAGGGCTGGTGTTAATTCCTTACAGTATGATCCAGCTCTGCATAGGCTATATTCCGCTGGTAGAGACAGTATCATAAGGATATGGAATTGTAGAAATATGAAGGAACCATATATCCAATCTATGGAACATCATACTGATTGGGTTAATGATATAGTGCTATGTTGTAGTGGCAAAAATCGTAAGTGCACACTCATACAATATTTTTATTTGACTTAATTTTTATGATATTTCAAGAATAAATGTATCATCTATATTAAATATAACATATCTTTCTTTGATTTCCAATTTCTACTGTATCTATCTCGATATGATAATCATCTTATTAATTATGTGTAGTTATATCTGCAAGTTCTGACACTACTGTCAAGGTATGGAATGCACATAAAGGTTTCTGTATGTCCACCTTGCGCACGCACAAGGATTACGTTAAAGCATTAGCATATGCCAAAGATAGAGAGCAAGTTGCTAGCGCGGGTCTAGACAAGTCAATATTTCTATGGGATGTTAATACATTAACTGCTCTTACTGCGAGTAATAATACAGTCACAAGTATGTAATTCATGCATCTTGACCGTTATACATATATGTCTTTTATATGTAATTAAATATCCTTAAAACATATGTGTACCTTATCAGCTTCATCCCTGAGTGGAAATAGAGACTCTATATACAGTCTTGCCATGAATCAGATTGGCACAGTTATCGTGAGTGGTAGCACGGAGAAAGTTCTTCGAGTGTGGGATCCACGATTTTGTACCAAACTCATGAAACTTCGTGGTCACACGGATAATATTAAAGCCTTAGTCTTAAACAGGGACGGTACACAGTGTTTATCAGCGAGTTCCGATGGTACTATTAAATTGTGGTCGCTTGGCCAACAGAGATGTGTGCAAACATTTAGAGTTCATAAAGAAGGAGTATGGGCGTTATTGGTAATTATACATATAATTATGCAAGTTCATTATGTTAATAATTATTATACAGATTATTATGTTAAATCTGATTCTTTTAGGCAACGGATAATTTTAGCCATGTAATATCTGGAGGCAGGGATAAGAGAGTAGTAATGACAGAATTAAGCTATGCAGAGAGATATACAGTCATTTGCGAAGAAAAGGCACCTATACTCAAAATGGCTATGACACCAGATCAATCTAGTATTTGGGTAGCCACCAGCGAATCAACTATAAATAATTGGGTAAACAAAGTTTCATAATTTAACGAATTTGCATGAAAAAAAAACAAATTATAAAGAATATTTTTTGTTATTTCAGCCAATAAGCCAAAAAGATTGGCAAGAATTAGGAATAGGAGATTATTGTGATTCCGCGAGTAATGTAGCGGGCAATATTTTAAGAAATACCGAACCTACACAGAAAATATTGGGTGGTCCTGCCATAAGACATTATCATATATTAAATGATAAAAGACATGTTTTGACAAAGGATACAGAAGAGAATGTTGCACTATATGATGTATTAAAGGCATGTAAAATAGAAGATTTAGGCAGAGTTGATTTCGAGCAAGAATGTAAAAAGAGAAACAAAATGGTATATGTTCCAAACTGGTTTAACGTCGATCTCAAAACAGGGGTATGTCTCAAAACGGGTTTTGTTTGATAAATCAATGTTTCCAAAGACTAAATCAGTTCTAAATTTTTTTTATCATTCCAGATGTTAACTATACATTTAGGACAAGACGAAAATGATTGCTTCTCTGCATGGGTTTCCGCCAAAGAAACAGGTCTAGCAGAGAACGATGCTGTAGATCAGAAAGGTGATTAGTTGTTTCATTAGTAATATTTACGACATGATTCGGGAAATTTAATATTTTCTTCTATTTTTAGTAAATTATGGAAACCTTTTGCTGCAAGCATTACTCGAACACTGGTGGAGACCATTACATGCTGATGACGAGAATGAGGGTAATGGCAATGATGGAAATGGTCCTTTACAACACACGAGAGGAGGAAATCCATATTTCTCAGTTCCTAGTCATACACCTGTCATCTTTAGGTATGCAAAGAATGTTGTACAGGAAGCAATGTTTCGTTAACTAAATTATAATACTATATAATGCTGCTTTTCAGTGAAGTGGGAGGTAGAACTATCTACCGACTATTGGTTCGAGATGCTGCAGGAGAAACTGAGGGTGTCCTATTAAACGAAACTGTACCACCATGGGTAGTGAATATTGTCGTGGACAAGAATCTTCCTCAGTTTATTAAAATACCTTTTTATCTTCTTCCACACGCTTCTTCAGGTGTAAAAAGTTTGAAAAAGTATGCATTTTAATTTAACTTTAACTCTCCAAATCGTACAATGACAAATAAATAATTTTCTATGTTATCTTTAAGGGATCGTTTAATAGCCAATGATTTTATACAAGTACGTAAAGTGGCCGAACATGTTTACGATAAAGTACTCGGTGCAGGAAGCGATTCAGGTTCAGTGGCTGGCGGTGGAAATACAGTTTCCAGCGGATCTCCGGCAGGCGATAGGACGAATACGGACTCTAATGCTGATAATTCTTCATTGGCTGAAGAAAAAGTCGAACTCCTATGTAACGATCAAGTCTTGGATCCTTCAATGGATTTGAGAACAGTATGTATTATCTTGAGTAAACTTTTTGTAATCATTGAGAGTGTTTTTTTCATGTTTCTCTGTTTCCCAGGTTAGACATTTCATTTGGAAAAGTTCGGCGGATTTAACACTTCATTATCGTCCTGTTAAATAGTTAGGATTAACATTACATCATGAACCTTTACAGTGTGCCTGGTTTTATACCATGGTAAAGTATGCTGTACACATATTTTAACTTTTTTTTTCATTTATTCAAAAAATATTCAAGATTGAACCCATTTCAGAATAGTGGAAAATACATAGGCTACTTGCAGAATATGGTACCTTGTGCCACCTTCTTAGGAAATGATCACCTGGATTTGACGAACGTTTCGTGTGATGTTGAGGCAGGAGCGAAAGAAAGCGAGGCGTATTTGGAGTATTAGGACATAATGTAAAATTTTAAGGCAATAATGTGTGGAAGTATTAATATAAATTGCTCACTTTTATACACTTGCATCCTGCGGCCAAATTCACACAACAGAACATTACTCTCGATTAATCTGCTTGAGAATATCATGCTTTTGTACCTGGATGTAGAGTTTAAAGTCTTGTTGTCAGCCATATATCGTCTTCCCACTTTAAAGATATCATTAAAACCGCATGACACAATTACAAAAAAAAAACAGCACAACTACAGAAAAAGGGGATAGACCGTATGGCCGAGAAAATTGTTGTTTCGTTAGGTCTAATGGATCCAGGTGATCCCCTCACAAATGCTTCTCAAAACAATTTCCTCTATTAATTCTATTTTAGCTGTGTATTTCGTAATCAGTACATAGAATCGTCTTCTTTTAGTATTATAATAAAAGTATTGAATATTTATTGAGGGTATAAGAAATTATACGTTTTGTTATATGCATGCATGCAAAATGTGTATTCCACACCTGCCTTGTTATATTAGAGAGCGAAAAAAAGAAATATATATATATATAAATATATATGAGAGAGAGAAGAAAAATATGTCAATTTACCATTAATCAAATTATATTTGAATAGCCAAATTATATATAGAAGTTCAATATTTCCTATTGCTCATGGGAAATAAGAGAATGTATTTGTCTGCAGTGTAATAAGATCAAATTCTGTCCTGGTCAAAGCTAATAGGATATAAATATGATATATATAATATATATATATATATATATATATATATATATATACATATATACATACATATATATATACCAATTATGTATATTTAACACCAAAAATTAAATTTTATAAGGTTCTATATAAATACCATTGAGAATATAATTATAATGTCGAAGGATATGCAGTATTTAACAGAATTTGATCTTTAAAAAGATTTATAATGAATAAAAATGATATAGTTGTTCTTAAGTTAATATTCGATTTTTTCTAGATTATAAATTGTATATATGCGAACACGACTGTGAATAATGTCCATTAATAATATAGTATGCCGTATGGATAAAAATTTAACAGATCTTATTGTGCAACTCAGAGCCAATGATATTTGCTATTACTGCAAAGATTTAAATTGTCAAGAGAGAAACTATACTAGTTTTTAATGTGCTCCGTGAGATACAATATTGTTTACGTTATTAAAATGTATGTACATGAGAGCAATCTTTTTATAATTGTAAATAATATTTTGTCATTTTAACTGGATAATATACGTTGCAATTTTATCTATTATCAAGCTTAGGTTTACCTTGGTTTGGTAATATTAAATGCTTTATATACATTAAGAATTATTTGCTATTGCTTGCTTTCTCGATCGAAATATGTATTGTCAAGATACTATGAGAAAGAAAGAGAACATTTCTTGACTGAGTGAAATGAATGGTTGGCAAAAATTGTATCATCCTAGTTAAGAATGCCTTATTTGTTATCTTTACACGAGTTGTTTCAAAAGAAATTGTGCAGTGAACTTATATTTTTTTAATTGTTATTAAATCTTAAAATATATATATATATATAATAATATATATAATATATATATAATGTTATATATATATAACATTTTTGAATCTAAATATAAATTAGATCATAATGCAAAAATATAGTTATCTTTTTAATATCTCGACATGATGTATGACAACTAATGAAAATTATTTTATCTTCGATCTGAAATTATTTCAATTTATTACAACGATATTACAACTAATATGGTTTTATTTACATAACAATTATCTAGAATCAATTAATTGTTCAGTTCATTGCATAGTTCTCTGAAAATGTATATATTATACTATTCTCTATACAGATTTCTCGCATGAATCAAGAGTAATCATTCTTTATTTTTTTAAAGCACTTATTTTAGACATTTGTTACCATAATGCGAGCAATCGAGATGTGCCTGATCATAGATCATAAGTTACAGAGGGCATTTTAATCATGGCTTATATTGACATTTAAAACAGGCCCATACAGTTACAAGATACATAATTATATTAACATTTCTCTTTTACATTATCAATAATAAATTATAAAAGCTACTATATTATTATGAATTTTTATCTGTTTTTATTATATATATTCTAGCAGGCAGCATATAATTTCATTTCGTAAAAGGTAATAAATTTAGTCATTTTATTTACAGACATGTTATTTTTGCACAGAAAAACGAAGTATTAATTTGAGAAACGTTAATAATGTAAAAATCAAAATATCGATTTCATCTTTCTTCAATCTATGTAAAAAGAAACGAGATTTAAAGAACAAATTTGGGTGCCAAATTTTATATGGAAAACGATACTCGCAAAGCACCGTACATTTTTAATAAACAGCATTTTCTTTTTGTAAACCTGTTTTAGATGCAGGTTCTACTACTTATGACATAAGGCTACGTAGCGAAAGATTAAATTTATAATTTTTAGAACTATTAAGATTATGGACTAATATCGTCTCTGCAAAAGATCGAATGCTTGTGTGCAGATTACTTTGTAAAATACTACATTTTACTGTCCCGACGTGTAAATTATCAAACTTTTCAATGTCAAACTGATCAAGACAAATTTTCTACAATTTTCTACAAATGTACAACGAGACGATATTTCTATCCTTGAATACTTTCATATTTATCTGATTATCTTTGTAATACATTACTATTCTCTATCGATACTTACATTAATAGGCAAAATGACATAAAGCTCCATATCAGAAAAGAATTGATATTAATTTCTATTTGTATTTATTGCGTCTGTTTTATAATAATATGGCATCAGACTATGTACACTATAAAATAATCAGTATTTAATAAAATATAATTTAATATAGAAAAGAGATTGCATCGCGCAGCGATACTTGAATAAAGAATTCTATTGCTATTCATGCACTTATTTTGTCAAACCACAAATCTTTAAATACTTTCACTGAGAATACTGTCGACAGCTTCTACAAAAGAAGCGCATACTCTTGCTGGTTCTGGAGTAATTGTATTCTCATCTCCTGTTCTATATTTACCAGTTTGTACCAGAATACCTCTGATCCCAGCTGCCTGTGCACCAGCTACGTCATCCCTCACATCCTAATTATAAAAAGATTCATATTTGTGAATGTGTAAAAAGATTATAATATACAAAAAAGGAAAGATGACATAATTCAAAATATTACATCTCCAATCATTACAGCCTGCGCTGGATCCGTTTCTTCTAAAGCTGCCTTAAAAAATCCTATGGTCGGTTTACCAACAACTTTTGCTTTCACATTGCTAGCATACTCCAATCCTTTGATGAACGGCCCAGGACCTAGAGCTAGCCCATCGGGACGCTTGTAATATCGTCCTTCGTGAATGGCTATGAGGGAAGCGCCATCCAAAAGCAATCTAAAATACCACGTTAAAATATACTCATTTATAGGATACAGAAAAGAAAAAAGATGCAAAATTACCTGAATGCTTTGTTCAGTTCTTCATAGTTGAATTTGCTTGGTGCTAAACCAATCACAACTGCATTAAATGTATCATCTGTTACTAAATCTTGAAAATCTTCCATTGCTGCTGGATCAATTAACAACATCGGTTTCAATCGTTCAGAGATAATTAATTTTCTCGCTGCTGCTAAAGAACTGAAAATCTCTTCTTTCTGTAAATCGAATCCAAGTTTTATCAGACGTTCATACAAATAATTATTTGACTCCTTGGTAGTGTTGGTGACAAATTTAATTGACAAGTTTGCATTTCGTAGCCTGAAACATGAAAATATAAATTCATCATTCTCTAAAGTCTAAAGAATAAAAAGATTTGATACTAAAAATAAATCATAAGATTTTATCGTTTGATTAATTTTAGTAATTTATAAAAAAATCTTCATTCACGCTCTGATGTTCAATATCTTCAAGACATTTGTCAAGTAAAATAGACATTAAATTAATCTTAAAAGAAAACGTCTATAAACAAAAAAAAATAGATTTTTTATTATTAAATCAATCTAATCAATAATACATTTTATGTAAATTAAATGAAATTTAAACTTATAGATTTTATTTGGGATACTTAAAATTGAATCGCGCCATTTCCACAGAGATTACACTGTGGCCGGTTTGTAAGTACATATACTGAAAATTTAATCTAACCTGTTTAATGCTTGTACGGCACCTGGAATAACCGTATTATCGATGTGCAATGTCCCGCTGAGATCTATCAACACCGTCGTGATTTGCCTTGCCATTGTTATTCTTATTACATTATAATTTAATAAAATATGTATATATAATTTCGTAGATATACTATGAGCTATTATCAAGATATATTAGCAACAAATGTATTTATGGTGCACTTATTAACAATTATCAAGTGTCTGTTCTTTGTACACTATTTTATAATTTCTGCACCTAAAGTGAGATAGATTCATAATTAGACATAAGATCTGTTCTTTTTAGCTAAAGTTTTTGCATGGTTCATCTTTCTTCTTTTTTTCTCCACATTGAAGAAAAGAAGAGAAAAGATGAACCGTGCAAGAAATTCAGCTAAAAGAAACAAGCTTATTGTTGTCAATCAAATTATAACCCGCGTACAATCAACAATATGGCGATCGTTTAGATCAAAGGAAACCGATGGTACACGATGCTTTTTTCTCGCTGGATCGCTAGTTGGATTGGTTGCGATGCTGCCACCATTACCATAATGGAATTGGAATTATTGTATCTGATTCCACCATGGCTACCACAGCATCACAGTCAATACTGTAGCAAGATTCTACTCTAGCTAACAATCTAGCACTGGCAGTAAATTTGGAACAACTGTAGCAGAAAAACAGCATCGTGTGTCGCTGGCTTTTTATTGTGATTGGAGTAATTGGACTGGTCCGGACCTTCGATTTTACTCGAGGTAAACACGTGTAAAAGCACGTGGTATAACAACTGTCACTTAAATCGGTATGTATCCTACATCGGTGAACATAGCGTTGTCCGGGAAATACGACGGTATAAAGCAGGTACCATGGTTATCTCTGTAAGTATCGATTGACAAACGAAATTTTAACGTTTAAGAGATGAATGAATGTCGACAGATAATCTATTTGTTGATCAGGGCAGAATGGCACGACGTGTACAGACAAATTTATTCCAACAATCCGATCGAGCAAACAAAGGCTTACGAGGCGCTCTTAGCATGGAAAGCCAGGTGATGCAATGTTTCATTATTCAACTGGATATCGAGATGGATTTTAGAGATTATTGTTATTCTCAGGATGCCGAAACTACCAGCGGGTGTGGATTGTACTCTATCAATTTTGCAAGTGTGTCTCCGCGATCGCGAATGGACATCCAAGATTGACAGTGGCGAGCTACCAATGTATTGCGAGAACGATCTGAGTTTAATGTACTCGACTACGATAATGAGATTCTTGAACTATTTTTCCAATATAGGGCATACAAAGCAAACATCCATGTTTAAGATTGCTAGTCAACTGAAAATTCCAGAGTGGATAGTCGAGTTGAGACACGAGACTGCCCATGGATACGAATTGCCATCTATTGGAGTATTGAGGATAGCAATTAATATATTGCTGCATTGGTTACATGTATGTTCTGTCACAACTGTATAAAATCCATTCTGTAATTATAGGTGTAAGTGATTATAGTTATAAGAATTGATTAGTTACAATTGAATATGAGAATGTTTGACTGTCGATTGGTCAATTCTTACAACTACAACCACTTATAACTAGACTTACGTAGTAATAGAATAGGTTTAATAAGTATTCAGTATTACAAAATCTTTTGAAATATTTTGTAAAGGATGAGTATTGGGCGCCCGAAGCACATGCAATGGAAAAATGTTACTTGAAAGAAGGAAAGCAAGTCTTAGAGGAGGAAGAGGAATCCGAAGTAGAGAATTTTACAAATATGATTGAAATTTGGACAGCTGTTAGTTTATATGTCAATGCTGATTATAAATTAGTGTCGGATTTACCAGAGACACAATTACGGTATATTTTTATTACAAATCGAATGAATTGTCAGCATTTTTTATTTAATCAATAAATCCTTAATATATATATATATATATATATATATATATATATATATGGGGCTAAATTAATTTATTAATTTTACTTTTTACAGGGAAATATTGCAAGATTTACGCACATACATGTTGTCTGAGTATAGAAGTAAAACTTCGGATAATGACGAGAACGAATATATATCCGTTTACAAGAGAACTGTAAAAATTGATAAAAAATACTATTTGCAAACTGCAAAAACTCTACTTTTAGCTAAGATATCTGTGGATTTAAACGAATCCTCAAGTACAATGTATGAGAAGAGCAATACAATTTGCAATGCATTATGCAAAAATAAAGTTTTTCTACCAAATTTAGATATCATGAGAATTTTTCGACAAAAAGAAAAAAAGAATATCAATTTGAAAAGAAGAATTTTGCCGTTCAAGATGCTTCGATTTTGGAAAGATGTTATTTTCTTGTTACATGAAAAAGAAATATTAGAGACGCTACTTTTTAAGTTGTTTAATATCGTAAATCAAGAACGTGAAGATAAAGAAAGAAGAAATCTTGCTGCTTTGTGGATAAGTTCCATCTTTTATAGTTTTGTTCAATTAGACATCGTCCAAAGTATTTCTCATACCATGGAGTATGAATTACAGAAAGCGAATAGAAAACTGGACACAAAAACTTTAAGTCAACATCTCAAAGAACGCGTACACTCTGAACATCCATACTTGCGGAACATTCTATGGTTAGACATATCAAGCATCATACCGCACTTTCTTCTTGATATAAATTTTTTATCAAAACTTTTACTAAATATAAATGAATTCTCTGAAAGACTGGTAGAACCAATTTTAAAGTTGCTTACATCAAGAATAGATGCACAAACACAAAAACATTTGCTAAATTTACTCCAAATTTATACAAGTCAAAAGCATGACAATGAGGACAGCAACAATGATGTTGATAAAATATTTACTGTTGAAGACTTCGATCCAAGTCTAATAGAAAATAAAGTGCATACACACAAAATAAATTGTGCAAATAGAGAGAAACCTACTTACTTGTTGGCAGACCAAATAATCCGTAATTCACATTGGAAATTAGCACATGGTACGCATTTACAAATGAGATTTTCAAGATGTATATAATAATTTGAATGATCAATAATATCACATTCATAATATTCTTTTTTATCTGATTTTTAGATAATTATCAATGGAACGGATGTTCCATTGGATTACTACCGTGGCAGGTAGACTCATTGAAGAGTTTGGAACCACTTGAACTAAGAGAGAATCCATCGAAACACTCTGTTTCAGTTCTAGATTCTCAAATAGTCGCTGGTATCATAAATCGTAAGAATTTAAAAATGCAAAGTTGTATTAAATGGGACGACGTACTGCGAAAAAAGAGGAGAATAGAGAAGAAACGTAACAAACATGTCGTAGATGTAATGAACAGAGCATTAGAGATTGTTAAAAACCAGAAATAATGTTATATAATAATATAGTATAAATCGGACATAATAAAATACGCATTAATATCTATTACATATTGCTCCAATAAATAAGTTATATTCATAATAAAGTATACAACAAAGCTGATCGTATGGAACGTATTTATATTATATCAGCATTAAATATAAAGTTTGTATTAAACATAGAAAAAAATAATCTATAATGTATACATCGCAGGGAAAAAAGTATGGAAGTATCTTGCAATTAAATATACTTGCAGATATGTCCTAGTTGCAAATTAATAATCATGTCCATATATTTAAATAATATTTATCTATTTCCCTGACATGTATGTGTATAATTATCACACCATAACAATCAAATATATTAAGTTATATATAAATTATATCTATGTATAAAAGTATTAAGTTCGTTTAGTATCACAACATATTCAAGCACCATCGCTTCGAATTAGGTTGAAGAAACAAAGTAGAAACGTTAACGTTCAAATCGCTACGCTAAAATACATTTTGTTGTTTCACTTGTTTATCTCGCAAAGAATTTAATTTATACAATTTAAAACATATATGTGATGTACATTTCTTTGGTTCTAGAGAATTACACTTCCGAGGAAAGATACTAAGGTACGTATTGTCACGCTTGATACTTATACTCGATATTTTAGAACGAAAAGGTAAGTTGATCTGTAGTTTTCGTTTTTCTGAGCACTTCTTGCAAATTTTTGTGTGTTTCTAAACCAAATACATTCATAGGTAACCGGGACATTACTGCTATTCTGAAATCAATATACGTACAAAGTAAGAATAATAGAATGAATCTGGGATAAAGTATAATAATCTTTTATTTTGTGCTTCGCATAATGTTTACCTTCCACCGGACACAGTGTAAAGGAATCTCCAATAGGATGATCTTAAGTTTTGTGGTTCCACTATAGCTGCATGGAAGAGAACTGCCGTGCTAAAGCAATACAATAAACTTGCAAACCATTTTATTTCAGGTACTTTTTCATTTTCCACTGCATCGTTCCATAATAACTGAAACAAAGCCAGCGATGTTACATTATAATTTACTACATTAGTAACGAATATATTAATAGAAATACATAATAATATAAATACATAATAATAATACCTGTAGTGTCTTCCACATGATATATAAAGCTATAGTAGTATTGGGATATGCCATAAATGTTACGCTTGCAATAAGTCCAGCAGGAATAGCATAAATGTGTGAATCTTTGTGGAAGATTCTTCTCAACGTGCATGATATTAGCTATATATAAAGAGAGAGAAAAAAGAAAAGGTTAGTGGAAACAATTTCTTGCGAAAAATATTCGATATTCTATAATTTGCGTTAAATATGCAGAGTAAGATGATATACTTTATAAAGGCCGACAAATCCTCCAAGAAATATAGCTAGATTTAAATTATCTCTTTGAAAGATGGTGGTTTTTAGTAATTTTGGCTTCTGAAGTAATCTTTTGAATTGCAAGATTAGTTTAAGCGCTATTTGTCCGCAAACACCATAACTGAAAATCTTTGCACTATCCTTTAAATAGAAAAGGAAGTTATATTACGAAAAATATAAAATATTTTTCTAGAATCTTTATATATTGCTATTATATATATATACCGCTAAAATATAATGTGCGCAGCTATAAGGATGCGGACACGAAGCATCCTTACTTTGTGCCTTTAAGCTATTAATAATATATTTATATGCCTCAAAGGACTTCCATAGAATATTGAATTTATGTCTTGCAGAGTTCCTATGTATACTTCTGTCATTCTTTGCGCTGTCAGTCGCAATGTTTCTCGAAGATGTTTCCGGATGTGAATCTTTCTTTTTAAGATATTCAGTCTCTTCATACCGTCCAATAATCATCCTGTTTTTTTTGAAAATCACATTATGCATATGATACACAGATATGTACAATATATGCAGGTATACACATTCAGATATACCTAAATATTTTATATACTTGATCCTGTTTGTTCGTCTTTGAACGAAAGAAATACAGTAATACAGCTACGCTTACGGCAAATATATAGACCTCTCCTCTCGAAATAGGTGAGTAGTATTTTCGCCACAAACCCATCTTGAACAAAGTTTCTGTTGCCTAAAAGGAAACGATAATGATAACATATTATTAATGTGATTATTACGATCTCTACTTACAACATTTGACACGTAGAGACACAATAATGTACGCCTAGAGGCTCTTTCTATCACAATGGCAGACAGGCTAGATAAGAAGGACGGAAGAAAAGATACAGTCGGTATATAAAAACGTCCAAGTGCTTGCCTGAAACACAATTATAATTATTAATTGTGTCTTCTAGTACTCACATATTTAAACTTATTAATGTTTTGATAAATATGTATTTTAAAAAAGATGATAAATGAAATTTTGTAATTAAGTTTCGCCAGAAAGTCTGACTTCATTAAATAGTCATATATTTATTATTCCATACCTTAATAAACAAATCCACATTGAATAGGAGAAAGCACTCCATGAAAGAAATGCTGTGGATTGAAGGATACCCAACATAGTTTTTTTGACATCTTCTTTTGTTGGTCGTTTTCTTCTCATTAAAAACGCAATCTAAAAGAAAATCAGTTACTTACAATAAAACTTTTAAATTAAAATTTATATCATCATTCACATTATATATCATAAATATTTATATTATAAATCGTATGCGTTGCAATAGAAAATTATCGAGTCATATCGAAATAACTTCTTCCATTGTTGATTATGGTTAATTCAGTCATAAATGTTCGCTAAAATCGAGTTTATAAATATTATTTTTTTCGATTCATTTCCTTCTTATCTGTTTTAACAATCAAAGATTTACGAAGTAATACACAGTTAATTAACGATAATGAATCATTCATTTACACTGTAGTCTGCATATGCTAATGAGTCTTATTGGGAACGCGTAATTATATAACAAATAAATACAAAATAAATTACAAAAACTAAATGGTGGAATATAATGGAAATATTTGTCAATCAATAACGCACGCGCGATAATGGAACAAAAGTAAAGAGAAAAAAAGCAAAAGGTAAAAAACAAGAAAACAAAAAGCACATTGAACAAGGTTAAAAATATCGTGTTTAAATATTCTGATTTTTTATATTTTATTTTTTTATACATATCAGACTTTACATAAGTTTTCACAAAATTTATAATTTATGTTATCAAATCAAATCGAAAATATCAGACATGCAAATGCACAAAAACATGACGCGCCAATTATACAGTTTAAAGTTTTAGCGTTTTTCTTTATTGGGACAGTATTTTTGGGATTTATTCTTCTTGATAATATGTTAATCTCATTCATTTCAGATATATTATAATTTCATTTATAGTCAGTTTTTATACAGGTTTGATTTATTTCAAGATTGTTTTGATTAATTTTTTTTCGAATTTCTTCATAAAGCGTGTAGAATAAAAATAAATTAATAAAAAATATATATAGACGAAAGGCATAAGGAGAAGCAAAAGTGTGATTGCATTGATTGTTCTCAAGATCTTTGCATAGATTCTCAATTTCTTAAATGATAAAATCACGAAATTCTTGATTTGGATAGGGAATCTGATGCCTCGATCTTTATGCCTCGATAAAGCAACGAGATGATTTTGTCCTACTGACTCCATAATTGCGAGTGACTTCGATCAAACTGCAACTAATAAAATAATCATCTAATTCTCATGTATTGACGTGTCAACAAACGATTAATAATTTTATTTATGTGTTCATGAAATATTACAGGCATTTTTTAAACAAGTTGATAATGGAATGCGGTCAAAGTCTTAACATTAAATGATGCTTTCCAGCAGATACAATGAGCTCGTTTCATCTTTGTTTAGGGAGGTACAATCGATATTTCAAAATAATTATTATGAAAAATTTACAGATTATTCTAGATCGTATTTGAAAGTAATACAAAAATTTTTAGTGGAGATTTACATCAATCTGGATCAAAAATTATTTCAATAAGTAATATTTTTTTTATCTCTGTGCTCTAATAAAAATATATTATAAAATAACGACAACAAAAATCTCCATTTTTTTCAATAAGTACTTTAAGTATTCAAAATGATTTACATAAAGTTACATTGCAATCCCGAAATTAGTTATCTTGTAAATAAATAAAATATTTGTTCTAAATCTTTGTAACACACAAAAATATTATACAATATATTATACAAAAAATATTATATAATATATTATACAAAAATATTTAGACTCTTGTTATTTTTCACATTTTAGTTAATAATAAAAATAGTAACAAAAAAATAAATAAAAATGTGTTGTTTAATAAAAATGGAATATTACAATTACAACTTTCATAAATATACAATTTAGTTAACTATAAATATTAATGTGTGCTGTATACTTCTTTAACACAAAGTATAATAATTCATTGTGGAATTTAAGATCAGAGTACAAACTTTTGCATAAAGCATATCATGCTGAAAGAAAAAACTTTGATTGGTTGCATTTTCATAGTTGAGATTTCCGGTTGATAGTCCTACTTTAAGCAATCACGATGCAGCTAATTATAACATCATCGTTTTTTTTGTTTTGCAATGTTGATTTTTTTTATATCTCGCATGAATTCGATCATTCACAGTACACTGAATTAATAGACGTTGAAGACTGCTTCATATAAAGTATAATCTAAACGCATAATAATATAATCAACTTTGTGATAATACAATTTTGAATGTCAATTTTGAAAATCAATGAAATAATTAATAATTGAAATATATATGTATATTCTGTGTTTGATAATACGATAATTAAATATTTTAAGCCTTCCACAAAAATATTTGTATTTGCATTTACTTTGCTATTTTCATGTATAGCACCTTTTAATATGCACTATTCTAGTATAATGCAAATAACCAAATGCGCTATATGCGTCTCTTTATATATTATCTTTTATCTGTATCTATCAATGTAGATAACTTTAATCTCGGTTTATTTACTTTTCATCCTTTTTTTAATTCTTAAAACTAAAAAAAGATGACGAGTTAGTTAAACCAAGATTAAAATTAAATTATATCAGTATAGAAACGGGCAATTTTCGGCTCGATGTATCGCGAATTCGGAAGTCCATCAGATTTCGGGACGGGTGCAGCGACGAGTGCATATTAAGTGCAAAACACGGTGCATTCGTACTAATTCGCACTCAGTTGCAGTGCACCTACACCAGGCCAGGCACGTAAGTACCAAACGAACCCATTGGGGTCACCCGGTCCACCGGGTCATTCTGCACATTGAGTGCAGACGTACTGATTGACAACGTCAATGCACTTATCCTGAAATGTTTGAGAAAGGACGGACGCGTGTGTCTCGGGAAGAGATCGACGATGAATCGCAGGGAATACGATCCCTGATTCGTACCCTCGTCTCGAATGATCTTGAGTCTAGACATCCCCGATGAAAGAGAGAAACGAAAAAGAGAAATGCATTGACACGTACGATGTAAACGGTCGTGTATATCCTGAGGGATTCCTGCAGGCAGTGCAGACCGAGACCAGTGGTCGCGCTAACGCAGGACTCCGTCCATGGATGAACATAATCTCGGCAAGGCACCTCGAACGAAAATTTGCTGAGTTGCGCGGGCATTTTCACTGCGATTGACAGCGACTACGAATAATGGCAACAACGGCGACTTTAGCGTAACACACCGCGTAATGTCACAATTATCGGCTGCAGCGCGACTAGATACGGCGCATTTGGAAAAAGAAAGAAAGAGAGAGGGCCCCCCCTCTCTCTTTCCGCGACCGTGGGAAGTCGAACGAAAGTCAATAAAACGGCATTTTATCGACACACAGACCAGTCCGGATCTGATTCAGATCACAGACTAACCGACTAACGTCGTCGTGCTGACGTCGTCCGTCCGGCCCGTTGCTGACGTGATTGAGAAGGAGAAAGGGAGAGGAGAAGAGAAAGAGAAAGACAAAGAGATACACCAAGATTCTCGTCGATGAAACAACACACAATCGGCGACGATTCAACGAGAGAACGAGGATACGAAAGCTCGCGACGCGGTGAGATCGATCGCGAGCGAGCGACCACTCACTTACATGTCGACTCGCCGAGCGATCGTCGACGACTGATCAGTTGACTAGGCTGACGGACGATAATACTCGTAACAGCGCGAACGTTGCAATTGTAAACGCATGGCCTGGCTAGGCTTAGCCTGGCCCGCATGGCGCAGAATCGCAGATAGCACAGATAGGCTCGGTCATCGAGCTGTGCTCGACTGTGCTCGACTCATGCATGCTCGCATGTGTGCGTTTACGCATGAGTCGAGTGTCGAGTCTCAATTCCCATCGTTCTCTTCCTAGCTATGTTTTTCTTTCCTCACTCCTTTCATTCCGATCACTTTCTCTTTTTCTCACTGATTCTCTTTCGGATTTGTTCAAGACTGCGTTCACAACGCCTGTAAGCGTCATTTATCTTTAATATTTCACGAAGGATGAAATAATGTTTAAAACACTACGAACGTCAAAGTAGCTTATCTAATATTCATTTATATTTCCACCAATATAGATTAACTTTAATCTCGGCATCTTTTTCTAATGTTGTAGAACTAGAAATAGACAAAGTAATAAGTTGAGAATAAGTCAAGATCAAAGTTAATCTATATTGGTAAAAACGGCATAATTTTTATAATTACAACAAGATAAAGAGTAAATTAAACAAAGATAAAGTTATCGACATTGGGGAAACGCCAAACGGATATAATTCTAAGAACTAGGAAAAGATACACAGCGAAATTTTTAAAATTAGAAAAAGATAAAGAGTAAATTAAATCGAAATTAAAGTTAATCTCACATTGATGGAATCGAATCTAATGCCCGTTTCTATTAATGTAGATTAAATATAATTTCGGATTAACTTTAATTTACTATTCTTCAGTTTCTAATTTTTAAAACTAGAAAAAGTAAATCAAATTAAAAAGTATATCAAATTAATCAAAAGTAAAGTTAATTTGCATTGGTAGAAAGATGAATATTGAAATAAAAAAAATGAAGAATAAGTTGAACCGAGATTGAAGTTCATCTACATTAGTGGAAGTAGGCGTAAGTGCAATACAGCTAACTAGGTCACTAAGTGCAATGCAACTAAAAGTCTGAAGTTATATAGGCACTCAAGTCGGGTCGGAACGATTTAACAATCATTCAGTTTAACAATTTGATAATTTAAAGATTTGATGGACTATGTACAGAAAATTGTAACAGATTCTCTTGTTAATTTAATTATGGTTTTTTGTTTACTAATTTACTGCATCATAAATTGATTTCATGCGTTATCATGAAGAATCGCATTATATAAATGCCTGCCTGATAATATATATACAGCTATTTTGGATATAGTATATAAATAATTAACATATAAATACGAAAGCTTTAGTAAAGTAATATATACTGCAGGATTTCATCATGTGTAAGATTATACATGAAAACACTGTTTTTTTTTAAATCATTGCGTATAAGAACTTTTAAATATTCAACGAATATACTTTATGTATACTTCACGTTTCTTCTACTTATTTGCGTTCCACAGAAATTGTTTTTTTATCTGCCCCAGCTCTTTATCCATACATGAAAACAATTAAGAATAATCAAAAGGAGATGTGCACTGTGTGTACTTTTTTCGAGCGAAAGATTAAAAGTTACATTCATGAATCGAAAAACAAGCATATTAAATTATATCATTGTTTTTTTTTTTACTTTTTTTCGAAGTATAACGTATAAAATGTACGTAAAAATGTATAATATATGAACTTATGTACATACTTTAAGCATATATCTGTGTTTTAAAATTTACAAATCAAAAGATTACAGCAAGAACGTTCTTCAAAAAAATCAATTAAAAATAGCTTTGCCATTTTTGTTCTAAGTAAATTCGTTGTTTGTAAACATTTAACGAATTTATTTAGAGTCGTTTGATAATTGAATCATATTCTCCAATTAATATATTTATCTTAGCTTATTTATTACTTTTTGAAATATATAAAATCCACTTTTTTAAAGACTTTTTCCACTTTTTTATACATTTATCTTAATTTTGAAATATACACATTTAAAATTGGCCAATTGAGATAATGAGTGTTAAGTGCTTGATTATTATATTTTTTTATTATAAATTATGCGTAAACAGCTGCCTGTCCGTGAACCACTATGTGCGATCACTAAGCCCGATGAAAATAAAAAACTGGAAATCGAATTAAAGAGACAATGGACTAGAATAAAAGCGTAATCAAAACTTCTGATAGGCGAAAAATTGATACGACGAAATGTAAAAGAATAGTAAACATTTTTTTTACATTTTGTTTATTAATGCGGTACGCGTAAAAACTGTAATATGCATTCGATTATGCATTCTAAGAATTATATATGTCAAGAATTTAAGAATTATATATGTCAAGTTATTTATAGTGGACTTTAACAAATGACGAAGCACGTTTCGACAAAATTGACGAATGAGGTAGATATAATCAACAACTGTAACAAATGTTTTGAGGAAATTATATATTAATATTATATTATATTAAATGTTTTGAGACATTTATTTAAGCGAAAAAAATTATCGTAATCGTAAATAAATATCCGATGCAAGCCGGATTGTCTGTTATATTTGCTTTTATTTCTAATTATATTTGCTATATATATATATATATATATATATAAAATAAGAAAACAAGCGATTATTCTCGATTATTCCCCTGAACGGCCTGAACGTACGCCAATAGAACACATAAGACAATGGAAATCTAATCTGTGGAAAATTCCATGGCGACTAGCCAATAAGTATTCATAACCGATAAGTATTCATAATCGATTGTTATTGTAAGACTATTTTAAGTATAGTTTGAAATTATTGTAAATCAATCACAAAGTCGCATACGAATGAGTCTATTTTGACTGATCGCGAAATCAACTGTAATAGAATAAGAATATTACTGAAGAAGACTCCAAAGAGAGTCGAAACGTTCAAAAGTTCTTAAGATTTTTAAATAAAGAAGATATCTGTATATCAAATGGAGTAACAATCAATTTTACTTATTAAAAAATTTTTGCGTACCTCCTTCCGCGCTGACTCTTAGTAGCCTAGATTATTTTTGTTTTTGTTATTTTAATAGGCATTCTACAACAAGTCATTCTCTAAGTAAGAAATTGATCAATCATGGTCGAATACGAGAAAAATAATCGACTATGATTGATCAGTTTCTTTGGCTTAAGATTTAATTAAAGTTTATGTATAATGGCTTATTGTAAAAAGCTCATAAGACATTACTTAAAATTGTCTTAGAATAAAAATTATGAATATCGACCTAAGTCTTTTTTAGCTGTATTTATTTTTTAGCTGTATTGGGTTCATCTGTTTTCTTTCTTTTTTTATGTGAAGAATGTGAAGAATGTGAAGAAAAAAGATAAATTATTCAAAAAATTGAATTAAAAGGAAAAAGCCTGACATAATGTTTGGAATTATGCATGAACGTAAAATTTTGATTACGCTTATGAAATCACAATACAGCGACTCGTTTATCGTTTCCAAGACAGGTTTTTTGCAGTCATAATCTCGAGATTAATATCTGTGAAATCGTCATTGAGTCACGTCGTTATATGCTGAATTGCATCACATTTGCAATCACAAATTAGACAAACAAAGAATGTCTGTCGAGAATAGCCTATCCTATAACAAAATCTTTACTACTATTCTGTGCTGTTCTCTATCAATTTATTTTTATGTACATCTCATAATCTTTTGTTTCAATAAAGTTATTATTATTATATTCGTGATTCTATTGGCAATATGCTATAACCATCGTTAATATTTTACTTATTGGGACTTTATTCCAACCTTACTCCAACCGATCAGTAAACAATTAGTTAACATCAAAATGATAATAAATAATTAAACAAGATATCGACTGATTAATTGAATCAATAAATAACTAAAAAGCAAAATAAGCACGATAATATAAAAATGAATAAAGTGTGACTCATTGAAAAATAATTTTTTTCACGCTGCGTTCGGAGATCATCTGCTATCTTCAGCGTTATTGTGTCAGTCTCAGTATTCTTATATCTTCAGTGTTCTCATTAAACGTAGAAAAATATTATAATAATAACACATTAATAGCATAGTTCTCTGAACGCAGTCTAGTAATCATTTTGGAAGCGTCATTTTGATATTATTATAACTAGTTCGCTTGAGTTTCTCTCGCATAGATCATTCGCGTGAATACAAAGTGCTGTGATGCGACATGAGAATTTTACTTCTGATATTTATCGGAAGTACACATCGGAAAAAAAACAAGAAGCCGAATCAAAATAATTTGCTTTGGAGAAGAACCTCTAATTCTATAGTCTATTTTACGCGAATTTCATTCGTTTCACGGAATGTATTTGTATATACTTTGCAAGATTTTTCGTTGACGATATATTGTATAAATAACTACCAAAGGAAAAAAAAACAGAGAACAAAAGATATAAGCTGATCTATATATAAGTATTTTTTATTTTTACGATTTCTCGCAATTTATTTTTCCGTTTGTCTTGAACAGAAATAATTCACACATTCCGTCAACAACTTGAGTTTCAAGATACTAATCCTAGTTATCTCGTAATTATCTAGACTAAGAAACAGTTATAAAAAAAGCTGTTTAATGTGTAACGGAAACCGTTCGCGTGTTAACGCGTGAGAAACACAGTTGTGGATTAAATGAAAAAAATTCTTGAACTGTGACGAGGAATATACGATTTTTATTGCAAAGGACTTCCAAATAGAATTCAAATCAGATTTTGCAAGTAAATCTTTATTAGCTTCCCGATACATTTGATATAACCCTATAGATAATGCATAATATTATTTAATATTTTAAGCATATTCTTAGAATATGAAATGTACATTTAATGCACTTTTGTTGCACATGCACAGTTTTAAAATATCGGATTATTAAAGGCGTCTGTTCATTAAATTGTAAATATACGATTTTAAAACGCAATCATTTCTTGCAATATATCGCGTCTAGATAAGATAAAAATTAAGTTATCATAAATTTTTTTTTGTGTGGCTTCTCGGTGACATTTGCAACGTCATCTACACATCTCGGGTGCAACACATTCGTTGAAAACGTCGATAATAGGGAGAACTTTAAAATAAGAAAAGAAAATTCATTGCTGCTATACCTACTAATTCCATTTTTCTTTGATTCTTGGAGTGCCGAGTGCTTTCCATTTGGGGTGCGTTTGGAGAGACACTATCAACGCTATTTACGCCATTCTATCTTCATCGTTCATCAGATGTAAAACAAGGATAGAATTACATAAATAGTGCTAATAGCGTCTCTCCGAATGCATCCTTAGTGACACAAGTTGACGCAAATATAATTCTCTCCTTGTTATTCTATGGATGCCAAGAAAGATTGGGTGCTATCCATTTAAGCCCAGATTCAATTTATTTTTAATATCTTTACAATTCTAAAATTGGAAAGATATGAGGCATAAGTTCAATCTCAGTTAAGAATTAACAGTGAGTTGTGGAACTGAGCCTTAATGACGCAAGTCGTTATCTTTGAGTATGATCAACGCAATGTTGCAAACGCTTTGAAGCGTTTTTTAATTGGTCAATTTGTAAAATTCTTTCTTCTAATTAATCCATCAAACGCTTCAAAGCATTTTAGCGAGACTTTGACCACAGCCTTTGTTACTCCACTGAATCTCAAGAAAAATAAAATGATGCTTGTATCAACTTGTGTCACTAAATAAAAGGCTTCCGTAAAACAATTGTGTTATTAATGCTCGTTTCTATCAATATAGTTTAATTTTAATTAAAGTTGAATGGAGAAATTAATCTAACTGCATTGATAGAAACAAATATAAATGGAAAGCACCTACATTCAGTGCGAAATTATAACATAAATATTATATATATATATATATATTTTTTTTTTTAGTTGGTGTTGATTGAATACATATGAGTAGTAGAATATTATTAGAGAAAATAATATTAGAAAATTATAGGTGTATTAATAATGTTAGGAAAATGTATTCTGATTTAAGCTCTATATATATATATATATATATATACATTCTTTTCGCGTTACATAAAGTATACATTGGAATACTGGGGACCATATCTTTATTATAACTTTAGCAAAAATGGACATATTTTAATTAAATAATACTTATTTTCAATCGATGGAGAACGGTCAAAGAACAGGCCCATAATTTATAAAAGTTGATAGAAGTAAGGAGCTCCGAGATATATAGATTCAAAAAAAAGTTCAGAAATGCCAAAAAATCTTGATACGCTGGAATCTCAGGAATCTTAATCAGGAATCTTATGTGTATATCTTAATGTGTATAGAGTTTAGTTTTTCTCAAATCTCTATCTATAGATCCATTACTTATTCTTCGTTTTTAGATGATTTATTTAAAAAGAGATATAATTAAGCGACCAAAGTGGGGAGGAATCATTGCTCATTTGGATTCCGATTAGATACTTGGATAACAGTTTTCCATCACAGAAATTAGGCCAATACCTTAAACATATATATAAGAACGATCGAAATTGGATGTATATAGTAATGAAAGAACAGAGGCTATTGCACACACTGCAGAATACTAGATTACAAGCGGATAAATAATATCTGAATGTTAATCCTCATCGGTACCTCATCTATCACTTTGTCATTATTACCATTGTCAGTATTGTAATGGATACGTAAAAAAAACTTAATAATATAAATATTTAATTCTTGTCGTATTGTTATTCTTCAAAAGCATTATCGGCATGTATTTTTTTGGCTGTTAATTAGGTGGAATCGAGAACATGTCGAATACATAATGTAAAACTGAATTAAATTTCTAATTAATTTTTGAGAGATACTCAATGAATTTTATTGTATTGAAAATCAAAATCTATGATACAAATGTGATGTATCTTATATTATAGCATCAATTAATAAGGAACATAATAGATACTTATTATAATATTTCATTTTACAATTATAATATCTACTCATTATCATTTACATATACTATATTTACATATAATAAATATTTCATTTATATTTGCATTATCAATACAGCGAGAATCATTGCATATCAATAACTGAATTTGCATTGAAATAAATTTTATCATAATTGATGCTTTATTGTTAACACATTTAATTATATTCATTATTGTTAATATATCTTTATTAAATTTTTCTTTCCAGATTCTGTATGATCCTAAGAAGAAAACGATTAATAAATATAAAACGAAAATTCTTGGAATTTTTAATTGAGCGAACTCTGTTGATTTGTTACATTAATTGCTGAACAATTATGAAGATGATCGTCAATCTGAGGACAATGGGTTTTATGAAATTAAGTCATCGTGTTCGGCAGAGTTTAAACATACGTAAATATGGTGAGTAATGTTTTTTATAAATATGATTATCTTGTTTTTATAAAACCGTTTTTATAATTAAACTCTTCAACTTTTCGATACTGCTTTTGAGTATGGCATGTATATACATGTACTCAGTTTTCTTTCTCCAGTGCTTTTTCATTGTTTTTTTTATTATTTAATAACTTTTATTAATAAAGGTACATGCATTTATTTGATATCATCAAGTTCCTTAATGTTTGGCCTTTTTGATTGAAAAAAATTCTTCATATGTTCACTTTTATAAAAATTATAAGCAATAGAATTGGGTTGGGTATATCATGTTCAAGTGTGTCATCCTATGGCCTATGCATTTTCACAATGCATGGTAACCTTTAATTTTTAGGTAACCATATATTGTAAAAATGATTCACAGTGTAGAATCGAAAAAATAATATTTCTATTATTTCCAACTATTTTAGTTTAAGCTGTTTTATTGTACATTGTTATTAAATATCATGTGAAATTAATTTATTAATTGTTATTATCTTTCTTCCTGTCACTTAATGTAACTAAATTTACATTAAATGAAATTAAAGTAAAATTACATTTAATTTTTTATTTAATATAATTAAAATATAGATATCGCTTACTTAAAGAATATTTATCAATATTTTAAATTTTCTTACGTCGAGGAATATTTCATTGAAAATAATATGATAAATGCTATATACATATCATAATTTTATTTTATCACTAATCTCATATATATTAAAAAATATATAGACAAATTCATCTATCTCTTAAATTTGTATCGATTTGACTTTTAATTAATTAAAAATGGAAAAAATGATGGAATACGAGAGCAATTAATTCAATTAAAAGTTTTAGAAATAAGCCAGTGGAAATTGTAGGAAATTACGATGTACATATGTGAAATATATATAAAAAAATGTTAAATTCTAATAAAATATAATAAAAATATTCATTAAGTATATTTTATATAAAATGAAAAGAGTAACGAAACTATAACACTTATAAATGTTGTATAATGTCATTATAATATACCTATTTTAACTACATTATTATTGAAAGTAACTATAGTAATAACAACAATAATATTTATTTAATCAGAACGTCCATAAATGTTTATGAGATATAAAGAGATTGACGTAATGTTTCTTTATCATTACAATAAATAGAAAATATACATTTGAGCTACACCACAAATCAATCCGAATGACAAAACAAGTTTGGTGGTCGATGCGGTCGATTGCGGTTAATTTCGCGTTTTCCAAGTTAGACGACGTGCACATAATATATATAAAATTGCTGTTATCTCCCGTAAGATTACATAAAAATACAGACCATCTGCGCGGCAGAAAGTGACGAGGAATAATGCACGATAGAAATAGAAGGAGATACGAGAGCATGAGATGCGAATAGTATTTGAACAGAGATTGACCTCGGCAACATAAAAAATTATAAGCTTTAGTTGCCATCTTATCGCGTTCATATCACCATTCCAAAACAAGAAATATGACCGTTACAACTAGATTGCTGCGAAATACAGAGAAGTAGAGTGACTTATTAAATAATCTGTTGTTCGTACGTCGAAACGAATAATATTCGATTTTCGCGTATTGTAAGATAATCTATGTGATTCATTCTTCCTTTTGTTCTTTCGCTGCGAATGCGCCTTGTGGAACAAAATTGTGATATCTTTTTTTCGTCTGTATTTTGTAGTGAGTGATCAGTATCTCGCAGACGGAGAGGTGAAGAAACAGAAGATACCGCTAAACATCGATATCAATATGCTGAAAATCGGTTTCCTCGGCGGGGGAAAAATGGCCCAGGCGCTTGCTAAAGGTTTTATACGGGCGGGTAAATAGTTTTTCCTATATATTTTTTAATGACATATAATTTTTTCATTTAATGTAATGTAAAATAGTTTTTCCTATATATTTTTTAACGACATATATTAGGTGTTGGAATTAATTCGTAGCGTTTTTTAATGAAAGAATGTTATTTATTTCACATGAGCATTAAAAAATACATTAATGAAAGTACTTCCCATCACTTGTAAAACGCTACGAATTAATTCCAACACCTAATAATTTTTTTCATTTAATGTTATACGTTTTAACGATATACAGATTATCAGTTATATTGATTTGATCAACAAAAGTTTACTGAAAATATCTCGGAATGTTTTTCGCATTTTCTTATACGAGACTTTTCTCGTTTTACAGGTTTAAGCAAAGGCGAAATGATATTGGCTAGCTGTCTTCCAAATGATACCGGCAGTATTGAAACTTTTAAGGTGAGATAATAAACAATTTATCACATAAAGAAGATTCCGATAATAGAAAGATGCTTCTTTTTGTTCATAATATTTTGTTTGATAAGAATACCGCTGGTGTCAAGATGCGATTTCTCATCGTAATGAATTCATAATAATCGGAGATGTAAATTCTTTGCGATATCTAATATTAAAAATATTTAAAAAATATTTAAAGAGAGAAAGAAATTCGCGTTTTATATCACAATATTTTGTGAGACTTTGAAACTGATAGATTAACTTGATCAAAATATTTATGTTATGATCAAAGATAAATATTTTATACATTACATTTGCGAAGAAATACTAAAAAAACACCAAGTTTAAATTAACTGAAAATTCAAAAATAAATAATAAACATTGTACATGTAACAATTAAACATTTTAGAAAAAAGAAAAGATTGTTAACTTTTTTAATCAAATTGATGTGTTTAAACTATAAAATAAAAATCATGAAATGCCAGAACGTTCATTCATCGTATAGAAATGATATAACAGAGAAATAAAAATTATTTTGGATTAAATAGACCCAAGACTAACAGGATTAATAAATTATCATTGATAAGATATAGTTTTATAATTTCTATATATTCTAATCGCGCATGTATTAAATGTTTGTCGGTGATTATTGATCGGGACATTTTCAAACATTTTGTATTTATATTATTATCACCTGTGCGCGAATTCTAGAATTGTATCTACAAGTTCTAATTGTATATATCATGATACAAGAATATGAAATGTTCCTCTCTATTTAGCCATATTTTCACTTGTGAAAACTGTGATCGAACTGAGAAGAAGTGAGAAGATGTGCCTCCCAACAAGCGACACAAATGACACGATGTGACACAATGGGTCATTACATTCTTGCTGTTTGCCAAATTTTTTAATAAGCAAAGATGATATGATCACTGTGTCGCACTGTGTCGCTTATCGGAAAGCACACAAGATCTAATAATCTTTCAAACCTTTCAATATGTAAAGCATGTTTGCTAATATTAGTAGAAAAGCAGGACTAGTTAAAATAATTGATAATTTATTGAAAAAATGTATATAAAATAGATTCCGAAAACTTATTTAAGATATTAAATAAGAAATGGTTAGAAAGGTTATTTAAAATAATAAACACTAAATAAATTTTTTTTTATTTAAAATATATATTTTAAATAACTTTATTTTAAATACAACCAAGCCCTGGTACATGTAATATTATGATACATGCGTTACTTTGTGTTTAACTCAGAAAAATCACAGTGATTTTACATAAGTGAAAACAGTTTATATTTTACACAGTGATTTAAACTTAGATAATATTGTATATCAAACATATCAGATGTACGAAAAAATATTAATATAAACAGATAGTAGTAATCTTACATATTTTGAAGATGATGTCATTAATATCTCAAGACGATTTATCAAGATAAAACAGTACATAATATGACGATAAAATTATACGAAAAAAATATTTAATCAAATTTTGATAAAGAAAATTTCAATTTCTAGATAGTAAATACTGTACTGTCAAATGTGTTATTAAGTGTGTCAAAATCTGTACATCTAATTCAATGTTTTTCAGAAAATGGGATCAAATACTGTTTTTACGAATATACCTATCATCGATTTCGGTGACGTGCTAATCCTTTCGGTAAAACCGCAAGTTGTACCAAAAGTAATATCAGAATTTAGGGTACATGACAACAAGAAGTTAGTTCTTTCCATCGCCATGGGCATCTCTCTGATGTCACTAGAAAAGGTAACACTATCATCGGCTCCTCTATCATCAAACAAAAATTTGTTAATACATTAGGGCTTATGATAAAAAAAGATTTTTAAAGAAAAAAAAAAAAGCACAATGTTGTCTACTACAGAGAGAATATTTTCAGGCACTGCCAAAAGAAACGCCCGTGATAAGAGTAATGCCAAACACACCTGCATTAGTTGGCTGCGGTGCTACGGTGTTTGCGCGTGGAAAATACGCGAGTGACAAAGATGCGGAGATCGCAGAAAAACTATTTTCCGCCGTAGGCATCTGCGAAGAAGTCTCGGAAAATTTCATTGATCCTATAACTGCCTTGGCCTCTTCCGGTCCTGCCTATGTGAGCAAACATTCGAGTTTCAATTTTTTAGTTCAATTTTTTTAGTTAGTTGTGAACAATCTGCTGTAATGTTTTTATAAATAATTATTGGAATTAAATTTTAAAAAATAGAGAAACGAAAAGTGAGTTTTATATTTTTATAGGTTTTTTGAATCGTAATTCGCGTTATCAATTTTTCTTTTATTTTTAAATTATCAAGTCTGTTTCCTTTAAAAAAATGATTATTATTATAATGAGAAATGAAAATTTCTTAGATATATATGATAATCGAAGCAATGGCCGATGGTGGAGTTAAAATGGGACTTACTAGACCTTTTGCGTATAAGTTCGCTGCACAAACTGTCTTAGGCGCTGGTACAATGGTCCGCGAGACAAACCTCCATCCAGGACAGCTCAAGGATGACGTAACTTCACCAGCAGGTTAGAATTTACTTATATTAATTAAAATTTCTATTTTTTTTCAGCTACAATATATATTTTCATTTGCAGGCTCGACCATAACTGGTATTCATCAATTAGAAAAGCATGGCTTAAGATCGGCATTAATCAGCGCTATAGAGGCAGCAACACTTCGATGTAAAGAAGTTAGTGCACAGATCAACAAGCATTAGTAATGACAATTATTGTTGTATTGACATTTTAAAGAAAGGTATCAAATGAGATATAATAATTATTTAAGATATCAGAACTTTTAACTGAATTTTAAGATGACACTTGAGATATCTCTATTTTATATTGTATTTATCAATTTTGTTAATGATATATATTTAAAGAATAATCACATTACTGTAGTAATTTGCTAATTAGCACAAATAATGACCTTATGATAATTTGAAATTTTAAGGGATATATAATATTTTTATTGTTATTAAACTATAGTTATTAAACTATAGTTGCAATTCAATAATAATAAAATGTTGCTATTGGTATATCTGATGTAATGTCGGTAGGAACTATTTTATAAATAATTATTTAAAATATTAATAGATTTTCTTTTAATCATTTGGAAATAATCTTTTAGTTTTGAGAAATCAAAAATATAGATCTGAATCTATTAATACTAAATGATAATAATAGGTTCCATTTGGCACTACAAATGTTTCGAAGTATCATATGTTCATCATATGTTCGTAGTCAATGACTTTCAACACATTTGTACAAGTTGACTATTTTTATAATATAATATAAACCATTTAGACTGTAATTAATATAGAATAAAAATTATATTATATTCTTACAAAAACAATTTATAAAAGTATAATTTTTTTTAATAATTGTAAAAATATTATAAGTGATTAAAATGTCTAAACAAGATTGACACTTAAAAATTATTGAGAAAATATATAAAAGGAAATTTTATATATTCCTATTAAAATTTGTACGAATATATATATATATATATATATATATATATATCTTTATTCTATTCAAGCTAATTTTTAATTGTGTATTTAATTAATTTTGATATATTTGTTAATATTTGATTGTATATATTACATAAAGGATTAAATAAATAAATGTTAAAAAGCTTTTTTGTTATTGTCATTTAATATTTTTTAATTTTAATGTTTGTAATCATTAGGCACCAATGAGAAATTTTTCTAATTCTATTCAACAAATTTCTTGCATTCTTTATCTCAACTAACGTTTGACATCAATTTCTTTTGCTTGCACGCGTTTAAAACCAAGATTGAATTCTGTCTTAAACATTTCTCTGTAATAACTTTCCTTCACTATATCACTTTCAGGTACACCTGTCTGTTTGCACTTTGACACATAGGATTTATGCATTGTGGCTATGTTTAGATTTGCGTCCAAATAACATCTATCACTATGATCCTTAGGATCTGTCGATTTCTCGGATGGAAAGGATCTAATATGTTCGCGCACTCGCTCTTTTATGTCCTCACTTTTTTTAGTTTTTGGCATGTGCCTACCTCTTTGATCCGGTTCGATGATACCACTTGGTGACATTCGTTTCTTCTCCATCACATGTCGCACGAACTTTTCAGATATTGCAAACGTACTAAGAAACATTGATTTGCACACAGTGATGAATTCACCCTTCAATAAGAGAGAGTACGTGAAGGTCACCTGCCGGCATCTCGAAGAACGCTCTGGCTGAACATTGTTGCGCAATCGAGTACGTTGTTTCGGAGATTCTTTGACAGATTTGGCGATATATTGCTTTCGCTGTTGCCATGTATAGATTCTCCAAAAAGACTTGTGCAATTCCTCGCGTTCCTTCTCGTCTATCTTTTCCGCACAATGCATGCGACAAACACAAGGATGTCCCATCTTTTTAGCTGGTACTATTTTGCCTGAAAAACGCAAACTGTTAATTTTTTGTCTATTAATCTGTTTATCATCTGTGTATTTACCTCCAACCCCAATGTATTCTTCCCCCTTTAATCTAGCATTTTTTTTTAAGTTTACTTTCCAGTTTTCAGGTTGCTTTATACGTTTCATAGATTCTTTATGTTCCTTCAATGGTTTTGTATTCTTTCTCTGTTTAAATTTAACTGAACTTTCTGCGAAATTCTTATTACTAACTGACAGTGGCTCTTGTGACTCATCTATTGTTTGTAAATTCAGTGTATCTCCTGTAATAACATGCAATTGCAATAAAATCTAATAGGAACTGGAATAAAGAACGATCAAACTCCAATTAACACAATCAGCATCAGCACTATTCTATTAATAGATTAAAGTAATGAAAAAAGATTAAGAATTAATTACGTGTTACAGATTTTGTCTTAAGCAGTTCTGCCTGTTGAGTTAAATAAATTAGTGTTTGATCGAAGTATAGCCTTAAGTATCAATCTCTGTAATAACTTTAAGTTATTGATAATTTTATATAATCTTTTGTTGCAAGACTTATCTGGAAAAAATACAGTAAAAATGTACTTATTAACAGATAAGTTTCTACAAGTCCAGCTTCAGAATGCAGGATGAATCGGGATGTAAGATTTGTATCCCCAGTAGCGATGCCTTTTAACCATGCTGCATTCATTTGTAATTTGTTTGAATTTTCTACTGACATTTCTGCTAAATATTAACAAGAGAAAGTGATGATAAGTATCTGATCAGAATTTGGAGATGAACGAATATATGAACGAATTTGAGTTTACCCATGTTGTTAGCACCATGCTTGTAGAATATAATCGAGTGTTGAATTTCCTGCTGTTCATCTATATTCTTCTCTGTCAACCATTCTTCTACCTTCGTTTGCTCTTCTAGTAGATTCGTTTCTTTCATATCTTGCTCCATTCTGCGCGTCACATCTTTCACAATTAGTGGATTCGTATTTCGAGCCTGGTGTGTCGCGAAACGTCACAGCGTTATCGAAAACAGTAAAAAGAGATAAGCGAGCGTAAAGGTTAAGTCACGTTCTGTCGAGGGACAATTAGTGCTGAAGGATCCGAGTGTTTGTGATCGCGAAAACGTCGTAGGCGTTTCTCTGTACCGGTTAGAGTTGACTCGACGTAGATGAATTTCAAAGAGGACGTGCTCGTAGCACAACGGCACGACGAGATCATCATAGGATGTGTATTTCGTCACGCACAAGGTATTGTGTGGTAGATTGTCACCTGCTGTCCCTGAGGAATCTGGATTTGGCCACTTGATGCAACTTGACTTGATTTGATGTGAAACCGTCGATTTTAACGAGATTATTTACTTCTCAGATTCAGAAAGAAATCTCAAAGGCAATCTCGTGCACTAACGACCTCTCAAGATACGTGGCTAAAGCGAGAACCAACAATTGAAGAAAAACGCGCAAAAACAAGAGAAATTGCAGGATTAAATTGC
This sequence comes from Acromyrmex echinatior, assembly GCF_024713525.1. Lineage (NCBI taxonomy): Eukaryota > Metazoa > Arthropoda > Insecta > Hymenoptera > Formicidae > Acromyrmex > Acromyrmex echinatior. The sequence goes on along the minus strand of NC_141859.1, from coordinate 6,712,833 downwards.
AAAACTTTAATCCGAATTCTAATTACAATATTAATAAAACAAATCATAAAAATGCAAAATTCTGTGCGTGTGACATTCATTATTCATATCATAATATTAAGTTTTTTCAAAATTTGAGAATATTTGGCAATAAACACTAATATATTTAAAAGTATTAGATTCGTATTCCTTGGTCGTTCTTAATTTTGCCTTATTATAATGTCCCTTTCATTAACTGTAATCTCAATTTTACTCACTCTTTTATCTTTTTCTAATTTTTAGAACTGGAAAAAGAAAGTAAGGATTAAAGTTATACTGTACATTGGTAGAATAGATATATATATATATATATATATATATATATATATATATATATATATATATATATCTATTCTATATAGCATAGTTACATTTAGCTATACTTTTTGTAACAATTTTTTACAACACATCTTTGTTTTTTCTTCTTTACAGATATTTCTATTATCTCAAATTGTGTTTATTTTATTCTTATTTTACATTAATGAACAACAAAGATAAAATGATACATCATGCATAAAATTTAACTCGTTTCCATCAATGTGTTCAACTTATTCTTTATCTTTTTTTAATTTTTAAAAGTAGAAAAAAACCAAGAGTAAGTTGAACTGAGATTAAAATTAATCTATTAATCTGTTTTCTACTCCTGCACTAGATTGTTCTAGAACTCTCTTTCTCGCTTTAAACAAATATGAACCCAAGCAGAATAGCAAGCCATAATAACGTCAAAATGACATTAAAATGAATCGAAAATGATTGAAAAATGACTTTTAATGATCATTTTGAAGTCATTTTGACATCATTTTAATATCATAATGACTTGTTGTTTGGGAAACGTACATCTATCTCACTTTAAGTTCTAAAAGTGTACACTAGTTCAGCCACAGAGACCTTATATTGGGTCATCTAAAAAGTATCCGCGGTACTTTGTTACTAGATATATGACCATCAACACACATCTAGTGACAAAAAACCGCGGATACTTTTTAGATGACCTAATATTAGTGGAAATGGGCATAAGTACATACACGAAGTGTACAGCTGTTGTGAAAACATCAAATTGTCGCGCTGTGATTGGTCCGCTGTTGGCGCCACTTCGATAATTTTAAATTTTCGAGGCAAGCGAGTCAAGTAGTTCATTATGCGTCATGGCGGACCGTGACAGCGCATTCGAGTCGCTCCGTATTTTTCGCGATTGTTACCGATTTAAAGTGAATCCTGTGTGCGTGGAATTGTTGTGCGTCATATTGAACGTTGCATACGATCATTATTGTGTATTTATATCGCGATTTCCGTACCGATAAACCGCCTTTCTGCGTGACTCGGAATCGAATCGAAATTAGTAACGGATTTTTTAAACTTTAAGCTTGTTTGATGAAAATTCCTATGATATCGTGACTCCAAACGCGTATTTATTTCGTTTATAATAGAAAATTTAATCCCGGATGCAGTTTATCATGAATAATACAGTTCAGTGGCGTGAATGTGCGACAGTTTCTCAAGTGAGCTCCGTGCGATCGTAACAAATTCGAAAAGATCTCTGTCGCGATTCGGAATTGAAATTCTCTCGGCCGTTATTTTCTTTGAAAAATAGCAAGATTCGCTCGATATTCATGTGATTTTAATCAGGATTACACATTTTCAATAATATGAAAGTGTTTCCGATCTTGAGAATTGTACTTCACAAGCATTAAAACTATTTGACCTAAAAACTCTTTCAATATTGAAATCTTAGAAGTACATCAATTTCATCTATAACGAAAACATTCGCCTACGGATGTAATTTATCATAATTAATACAGTTCGGTGACGCGAATGTGCGAAAGTTTCTCAAGTGAACTTCGTGCCAAGTTACGAATATGACTAACTCGAACGGTAGCCGACAGATGTCGCGGCGAGTATCTTTCTCGCCATGACAGTTACGCCGGCGGGCCACGTGACCTCCACTTGTCCACCATCTTGCGTGTGTGTCGTGGATGGTCGCGGACTTTGTTGTGCGCGTCCAAGGGTTTCGGCGTGACGCGTGATATGTGTGGACGTAAGGGTGCAGCGAGGTGGAAGGCGTTTGACGACGGTGACGCAACGTGACGACTCAGCTCGGAGGGTGTCCGGCGTGTGCGGTGACGAGCAGCCCGGGAAGGCGGACGACGCTGGGCGTCTTCGGTGAGTCGTTGCTTTCTCTAGATTTATGGCTTTATCGCACGTCGCGGTCGTCGCGATACCGATTGTTCTTCTCGCCGTTGTGGCGGACTCCTGGAGCGGCTCGCGGCGAGGACTGTCACGTATTGTAGCGTTCACTCCTTTAATGGTCGAGCGTGCGGTCTCGTATTTGTTACCTAACTTTACCTGCTTGCATCAGCTGGAAACGTGTTCGTGAATTTTACAACTTGGGCACGTTCACATACAAAAAAATATATGCTGTACGTAAATAATTATTAATTGTTTCAAGTATTTCAAAAGTTCATAAGTTCCGTAAAACTATCTATAAATTCATCACAAGCATTAAGTCTATTCAAAATATATTGTGAATGAATTTAACTCTTTGCATTCGAATGGCGACCCTCAGTCTCTACTTGGTTTGATGCAGCAACTTGAGTGGCGAGTGAGACAATGACTATGTTTGATCTGGACGAATTTCAAAGTCTTTATTGCACTATCAACACAAGTAGTCATTGGATGGAGAATCATATATTTCTTCTAGGATACATAATATGATACGCCTTCATAATGCGATAAAATTTTATCTCTAGTGAAAAGTACGCCCACTGCAAAGAGTTAATACTTCAACTAAGATTCGTAAATGAAATAAATTCAATTTGCTTATTATATAAAGTCATTTCTTTCATCAATTTTATAATGTTCTTGAAAAAATTAATTCTTGTTTGGAGTACATTATGAGTTTTTCTAACTTGTAATAAATATATCTTAAAGTTATTACCAAGAAAGTATATTTTATTAAAGATTCTTAAAAAAATTAATTCTTGTTTGTTGTACATTATGAGTTTTTCTATAACTTGTAATAAATATATTTTAAAGTTATTATCAAAAGAAAATATTTTTTATTAAAGATAATAAAGTAAATTGAGTAATTACTTTTCTTAGTAATAGATTGATATTTTTCTGTGTGCAGAAACTTACATACTGTTCAACGACAGGTTTAAAATGAAGACGTATCTTGTATTGTATACGTAAATACAACACACTCAGACCTAGACTTAGAAAATTCAACGAGTAAAATAATTTTGATTTTTATCCCACTTTGCGCGCTATGCCTTCTATATGTGTGCACAAAGTTAGAAATTCTCAAATACGAGAATGAACGTCATACATTTGGTCCATCATATTTTTCGGGATCTGTTTAAAGTAGAATGAGATAGATTATGCATAAGATAGAATGAAATATCCATGCACCTCATTCTATCTTAAGCAGGTCCTGAACAATATGGAGAACCAATCAGAAGTTGTCTAAACGGTCCAATCTCTTATTTGAGGATCTCTACGTGAAGGCAAAAATCTCGTGTTGAATAGAATATAGGTGCACATGTGTATCATTTTAACCTTAGACCTGTTTTTTATTCTCGTACTAGACTAGAATTTTCTCGTTTTCAGCGAATAGCACAAATGTGTATCTATCTATAGCACTTTAAATTCCAAAAGTGTACACTACAAAAGATCTGTTTTTTTACAGTTCAGCTACAGAAAACAGATAGACCTCTCGTTTAACGTATTTGTGAACGACAAGGATAAAATGATACGCAGATGCACTCGGATGAAGTTGCTGAACGCAGTTGACGTGATGTCATGAAGTGGACGGTCAGCTTCGAGTCGCCGCGAGATCGATCGCGTTTCACAATTCCGTCGACTCCGATATGACGGGATCCTCGCTTGGGGGGAGATTTTTTTTATCGCGAGGCGCGTCGTATAATATATTATAGCCGTTTACGTCAGCGCATGCATGATCGACGATGCTTGCGTGTGTGTAAGAAAATAAATACACGTTTCGTGAAGGTTGCACATGTTACTTCAACGCAGTGGTGTGATCACTCTGTAAGAACTTGGCGTTCGATCGTATACAAATATGTGCATGTCGTAGCGATGGTGTCACTTTCATATTAGATCACCTTTCGTATATAACGGGTATACATCAAGATTCCTTGTAGCAAGAAAAGATCGAGGAACAATTGACTAAATAAGGGATAAAGATTCAACATATCGGGAATTAGGAATAAGGAATTAGCTTCCAAATAAAGAGAAGTCACGTATTCATATTTAATTTGTTATTTTCCCCAAGAGAAAAAGGGAAAAAATGCTTCTCCATTTTGTAGCTAATTCTAACTTTTTTATGTTTAATTCCTTATTTTTTAAATTCAGTTTTTTATGTTCAGAACGTAACGCTTCTTTCTGAAGGTTAAATTACAAATCATTCACATAGCCTTCGATAGCTCAGTTGGTAGAGCGGTGGACTGTAGTGTGAGTAGAGGTAAAGAGACATCCATAGGTCGCTGGTTCGAATCCGGCTCGAAGGAATTTTTTTTTCTCGACTGCGATTTCTTTGCTTTCATTTTATCGAGCTTCTCTCCATGAATTAGAATCATATATGTCACTAACATATTTTTGTTAAAAAAGGAAATTGAGAACACGTTTTAAAAATCGCTTTTTAAAATATTTTTTATATACACAGACGATTATAAACAAATAAAAATCTGTTACTCGCTACTCGTTATTCAGTAGATAAAAATTAAAACAATGGAATATCAACAAGATATTTTTTATACAATTGTGTATTAATATTGCCAAACATATTCTACAGCTCGTAAAATTTTGAACTTTGACCTGCTTTCTCTTCTACTGAAACAATTAATGCGATTGACCAATATTAAGCTTGAGTACAAAAAAAAAACAGAACGTGTGAAATTTACAATTCTCAAGAAAAATACATACTGTACACAAGTGATAATTATTATGTGTTTCTATAATAATATTTCAAAAGTTCATCTATTCGCAAACCTATCATAATCCCAAGCATCAAATTTATTTAAATTATATTCTGAATCCTACAATAATAAGATTATTAAATTAAAACAAGTATACGATTTGTTTAATTATATAAAGTCACCTTCGATTAATTTTGTAATGTTCTTTAAAAGAAAATAAAAATTCTTGTTTTGAATGTACAATGAATTTTTTTTTACAATTTGTAATAAATAATTTAAGATATTTAAGAAAATATTCTTCATTAAAGTTAACCGTTACTTAAAAAAAAAGGAAATAAATTGAAATGAACAAATAATTACTTTTCTTAGCAATAGAATGATATTTTTCTGTGTATGTGTGCATTGTAAAAATGTCCATTAATGCACATGTATGCCCGCCATCGTAATCTGGTTAGGCAAGATGAGAAATCGCGTTGTTATCGTAGTTCTGTGTCTGTCGACTGCCGATAGCATAACGATATCGCGCGATGGCACGAAGAGCATCGTAATCTGAACGAACGAGCTTAAAACGAACGATGGCGAACGGATGAAACTATGAATATTCGCGATTAAACGGATTAAAGGCCGAAAAATATCCATATTATCGGACATATGGGACGGCCATAAGGCGCAGTCGCGCGCTCGCGATATATATCCGCAATAATTTATAGCCGTACGCTCTAATCGTCTTTTCCAACTATAATTTATTACTACTCCATCCATATTTATTGGCACTTCGGCCACTGCATTCTGCCGACCATCAGATTGGTTATATTGTTGGCGGTCCGATACACACTGCAATAAATTATCCAGCGCGCGAAGGTGCGACGGCTGACGCGTACTGATAGATTGCGGAGAGACGAGAAACGATTTATTTAAGCACTGCGGTATTTTACACGGCCCGTAACAATTTTTGATGTATATACATATATGTATGCTTTGAGATATACAACTCGTTTCATGAACCGCGAAAGTGGGAAAAAATAGAGAAATAAGTCTGTTAACGTTATTTGTCTTTTTGAGAGAGAGAGCGAAAGAGAGAGAGAGAAACATCTTTATTTTCTATCTTTTCAATGTATATAAGTATATTTATCTCATGTTAAGTGCAAACATTTTTAAATAACACGAACAAATTTAAGGTTTGTGAAGTTGGCATTTCTGCGAATTTTTACAGAATTGATGTGACATTTGATTGCCCACAAACAATATTCATGCATGGAACAAAATTAATTCGATCAGTGCTTGTGAAAATATTTTGGTTGATCCGAGACACTCGATATACATGGCGGATAATTTTCAAAAAATACTTAACATTTTTTTACGCGTATAGTATAATCTCAAGTGATGCACTGAACAAAAAGTCTACTTGGATTAATTAGAATTCTGATTGAACAAATTAGAATTTTCTGGTTGAATCTGTTTATTAGATCCTCTTTCACCAATTCCAATTAACTCTAATCGATGATTAATTCAATCATCGATCGCTAACTGAGAACTAAACATAGTTTGTCTCATAAGAGGAAGAGAGAGGAGATGTTCTGATAGATTAAACTGCTGTTGGCACTTCTGCGAGTTGTGTGATCGTTGATTAATTTAATCAGAGATTGGTGAAAGTTAGGCCCTTATAATTCTAGTTGAAATAATCAGAATTCTTATTGATAAGATTAGAATTTTCTTATTCGTTAATTTTTAATTTGAAATTTTTCTCAATGCGTAGAATACAAACAACGAATAAATCACATCTATGCGAAATTGATATTTCATTGATAAAATTTCGTTGTAATTAATACAGTTCTGATTCTTTCCCAAAGAATTCTATATAAAGTTTCTGATACGTGTTATTTTCATTTTGTGAACCGAAATTTTTGAAATTCTTATAAGCAAAAAAATGTTTTTAGAAGTTTCTTTGAACATATTCTATTTTACAATGTATGTGTGCTCTTTGTTTCTTGTTTCTTGCTTTTTTCGTTCTTTGCGATCGATTTATCGACAATTGTATTTCTTGCTACGTGTTTCTTGTTTCTTTCAAAGTTCGTAAACTTTTATCTCGGGCGGCAAAAATAAAAAAGGATAAGAAACAAAACGACAAGTTTTATAAAAAATAGGAAAAAGGAAGAAACAGGAAACAAAAAACATTGTAGAATAGACTTTAGAATTCTGTCAAAAGTATTATAAGTATTACATTTTTTTCACTCTTACTTGAAATAAAAAAGTTTATTATTAATTTTTGTATCACGAAAACGTGAAATTGGCATAGTTTCAGTTATTTTTTTATATTTAATCATCAAAACGTATCAGCAACTTTAGAACTTTTTGAGGAAGAATCAGAATTCTATTAATTAAATTTTGATGATAATATGCCAACTTCACAGAGATACGAATCGCTCACGATTATCAATAGCATCGAGTGAATGCTATCGATATTACAGGTAACTTTGACGACTTAAATTTTAACGATATTCGGTTGGGTAACTTGAGTTTACATCTAATGATATTCCTTTATCGACAGCCTGTCGTAAATTAAACGTTTGTACAATAATGCGGTTCGTGCGTAGCATCAAAGCTCCATGCGGGCGACACACGCATAATTCGCGTGCATAAGAGCGTACAAGCGTGCAGAGAAACCATTTAGTTTATACCGATTTCCGCTAATATCTCGTGTGCATTATTACATGGGTGACGCGTTTTGCATTGATGGTAATACGGTGCTCGACGTACCGTGATATGACATAATCTATGCTGAAAAAATTATCGACATTTAAATATTTATGATGCGGCGAACATTGATTGACGGCTGGTAATTGGTAATGAAATTTTTACATGTTTAAAATATTGATGTGTAACAAGCGGAAAAAAATGGCATATTAGAAATTTTATTTCCTATCGCTGATGTATATGAAGCGGATCAATTGGATTTATGACCTGGAAAAATTTTTATTACAAACTAAAACAACAGTATGTACATTAAAAATTGTATTGGCTTTGAATCACGAAATATATTATCAATAGCGATGCTTTTTGAACGTATATAAAAGATTAATAAAATGAATAATAAATGAAAAAAAAAATGTATAAAAAATAACAATAGTAATAAAAGCGATAACAATAGTCCCAACTCATAGTGTTATATGGTTTATTTTCAAGTTGTGTATTTTAACTGCAGCAAAATTAATTTTCTTTGTGAGGGAGGAAATGCGATTGAGCTCGATATATATATATATATATATATATATATATATATATATATATATTAATATATTCGTTGAATAATTAATAGAATATACTTATAAAAAAAAATGTCATAGATTAAATTTATCCATGCGGATGATTCGCAAACATGTGACTGCCGCTTCTTTGACGCGATGAGACAAGAGATCGAATATACGAGTTCGCGGTGGAAAACGAACGGTACCATCAGTCTCATTCGATCTGCGTGGGTGTACACGCGCGAGATATTACGTTCCTGTTCAGTGGCATAGTGCGTAATCGGCCGTTAAATTCGCCCAGTGTCGGCATGAACGACACACAAAACGATTCAATTAGCGCATTCGGCTTCCGGCGCGTCACCGCGTGCGACATCGATACTCCCGTCCGGTCGCTTCTCTTCCAATATCGTGCTTTCACAAAGGTACATAGCGTGATGGTCGTTTATTGTTATTCAAATGACGAGAAGCTGCGTTCGAAATAATTTAATCGCCGCGACCGAAATTCCAGCCTGCCGGAAACGTTTGACGGACGATCGCGTGTACATTAATGATGTCGTCTACGATATTCGATTCTAGAAAGAACAGCTGAATTGTTGAATATTTAATATTCCGAGTGTTTACTTCTTCCAATTGTATACATTGTAATGTATATCAAATTTTTTTAGACGTAATCCTGATTGAAGGGTTCTCGTAGAAATCATATGGAAAAAGTGGCTTTGGTTGAAACTGTGACATTTGTAGATTATGAGATGCTGATCAAAAGTAGGCAAAATCATAAAAAATGGGCGTTTGTGAAGTTAGCATGGCATTTTATTAATTTTTAAAGAATAATGATTGTTCCGGTAGCACTTTTCATTGTTTTACTGTTCTTTCAAAAATAACAAAATGTTCTGCATTTTTAATATCAAAAAATCAAAAATAAAGAAATATTAACTTTACGTTCCAGCATAATTTTCTTTAAAGTAGCAGATGCCATCGAATATTACATCTGTCAAGTTCCCGTTTCTTTTAGCTAGATTGATTATTATGAATGATGTTTCAGGACAAAGTTCCAACAATTAATTTTTACACGGTTAGAATATTCGAATTCCACGAAAACGTGCCGACCCGATAATTTTGGGCATTTTTGGCAATAGTTCATGTTGCGCTCGAGTTCTATACGAATAAATTATTTTCGAAGGTTGTTTCGCCTTATAAACATTTTTTAAACAATTTTAACTATCGCTACCAGCACATCACTTGGCGGCAATGTGTCGTGCTGATTATTTTTAGCAATTCTAACGGTAGTTTTGAAAAAAAATTTCTTTTTTAGTCTAAATTACTTATTAAAATACTCTTGGATTGGATTAAAAACAAAAACTTTTCATCCGTTAATAAATCGGGTCTGAGAAAGAGTTAATGTATATACTCATGATATCGTGAGATCGCAACGCGCTAATGAGGCCTGCGTGTTATTTTCGGAAATCTAATTAAGGCCATGATTGCTTGTAGTGGCTGGAATATTGACGTAGCTCAATATCGAACATTCTTGTGGAAAGATGGGAAGGGGAATTCTTCGGAAATATACGAAATCTACGGTTACTTGTAGGAGCTGCGAGTACAAAATTAACTATCAGAATGAGTAGGTATTGTAGCGAACAATGAAACACACAAGCTGCCCAGTTTCCCAGTTCGATATATTGTAGCCGCCGGGTCTTTAGGTTGCATTTGCATTGGGTTTCCGATAGATTTTGTCTCATTGCGCGGTTACATGATCGTCACCGAAAGGTATCATTTATACGCGAGGATCCACAGTTTAGACATAACGTCGCGTCGGCTACATGAATTATTAACGACGGGTTTCGCAATGGGGAATTCCCACGGTGCGGGAAGAGACGCGTATGTCGCCGAAACTCTGTGAGTTGTGTTATTAGTTCCCGCCATTGAAAGGCATGGGTCCTCTCGTATCGCGACTGTCCGATTATCCTGCATGTTATACAGAGCGATATCATTTTCGATAGACGCTGAGAATTGAGAGAAGTTTCATTCTGCTTTTCTAATTAGCGCATAAAATTGTAGACGATAAAATCTGTTCCGTTTCGCATTTCTAAGATTATTCAATTTTTCTACGTCAGGCAATGGAATTAATCTATTGCCGTTTCATTAATCATTAAAAAATATGAGGTAAAGTATCATCAAGTATAAATCAGATACACTTGATGAGGAGATCAAAGAATATATGAAGGATAAAAATGAGAGATAAAAATAATTTGTGTTTGATCGGTCGTGCAATGTTTGAAAAAAGTAATATTTAACTTAAAGCTACGATTTTACTTAAAAAATATACACGGAAAGGATGATTTTGCTAAAAATATCTAAAAATTTTAATAGATCTGAAAATAATTTTGTTAGACTATTAAAATAATTATGTAGACCGCTTAAGTTAGTCGCTGAAATGTCAAATATTTTGCAACATTGTTTAATTATGTTTGAGCATTCAACATAATTATTTTAATAATTCAACAAAATTATTTTTAGATCCGTATCCAGTTAAATTTTTAGATAATTGAGCCAAATTATTCTTTCTATATAAATCAGTTAAACGCAGCAAACGACATTGATTGCTGTTACAAAGCTATAAATTCTATGATATTATGATGAAAAGGAATTTTTTCAATTTTTAGTTTTGTAGACTGTTAACACTTAATTTGCATTCGCGAAAGTTGAATCGCCCTGTAGGTATGTTTGAAAGTGCCACAGGGGGATAACGCGGATGGATGCGGACGTCGACTTACAACCTGCTATCCGGATTAACATATTATCTCGTCTCAAAGGGCTTTTCATGTCATTAGGTAAGGCGGATCTGCAATAACAATGATTGTTGGTGCTTGAGGGGTTTGCTGTGAGCTACGCGCCTGTTTCTCCGCAATTTCGCCTTTGGAGCTGATGCATAATGTATAATTTAATTTAATGTAATACCACAACATAATGTTAGCAAATGCGGGATATTATACATGCGACGAATGTGTAAACAGAGCGTAGGTAATAGTTGCTAATTGATAATGAAACATTGTGTACTTCTCATGCGACAACAAGTTTGTTAATATTAATTAATTCAAAAATTTGCAAATTTTCATAAAAATGAATATACTTAATAATCACATTGTAATGATGAAAAAATTATACACGGGAAAAGTAAAATATTGAGTTTTTCAGTGAATTAATGAATAATGTATGTTAAGTGTATTTTTGTTGAAATGCTAACTTTCTTCTCTGCTCGATGCTTAAAACAATTTTACGTAATATATCAAAGTAGATAATATTTTTATATTTATTTTCAAAATACAAATAAAAAACACACTCACGATCGGAGAGAGAATAGCTTTTTCATCTTGTACAGTTATGTTATTAAACTCATCTCAGTGACAACTTAGCTAGCCAATAACATGTAGATTAGAGCCGAGACACGTCGGAGCCTCGACGGCATTATCATCTTTATCGTGCAAGACAAAGAGGAATATCAGCTCCATTGGCGTACGTGCGAGGGCATCTTCTCGGTCACGCTTCGTTTCTTCCCGGGTTCACGTGCCAAGAGTAGTTTACGCGGCTCTGCTGGATTCGTAGACATAGTTTCACGCTTTATATCTCCAAGTGGAATTTGGTAATCAAGCGTGAGAAACATCATTGTCACGATTACATCTAAGCATGAGAGAAATTCTGATGTAAACAGGTTACCATTGCATGTACTTCGAATGACATTTTTTTAATGGGTGGAGTAGTTGCGAGTTTGAAATGTTGGAAAAAATGCAGGAAAAAGAGAGCAGTCAGAACGAGAGTGATTAGCGGCAGAATTTCGCGTAACAATTAATTCATGAAAAAAACTTCGATACTTTATGTTGTATTATAACCGAATCGCTAGGCGTTTCGCATGTTCATGAAATTTTTCTCGTTTGTAGATTTGCTATGGATTCAAAAAAGATAGACAGAATTACTGCAATAATGATTAATGAAAAAAATTTCGCGTGATAATTTAGTTGGCGTACATGTCTCGTACAGCTCATTGAATATTTTTTTCATCGCTGCGACATATTTGCCAGTATTAGTGATAAAATTTCACCTGATGATCGATCTTAACGAACTTTGACTTGTCATCTTTCCGTGGCATTATGAATAAAATTATACATAAATCACACAGAAGCGAAAATCCAAGTAAATAAATTGCACCCTTGAATGCTTGATGTGCTGAATGACTCTGGGGAAAAACTCTATTCTCTTGTCGAAGAATAGGCAAATATGCGAAACTACGTAGAAAGCGTAAAGAAAGTTGCTGCATATCGATGCTACCATCTATAGATAGAAAAGATGTTAATCTAGAAACCTCCTTGAGCCAAGTATTCAGAGGTTCACTGAAGTATTAATACGTTCCATAGCACTTTACTAATTACGGCGAATCAAAAGCAGCTGGAGAAGTGCCGATAGCACAGCTATAAATTCATTCCCTAGACGTCTTACGCTAAACTTGTCCTCGATATTACCTCTCATTACGAGTATATACCCGAAATTCTTAATCGAGACGTAAAACAATGAAATATTAAATGTTGCAATAATTGAAAACGTAAAATTATTAAAATGCAAATTAATAATAAATAATTGTAATTTAAGCTAAGAGAAAAATAATCGATTTGTTATAAATATATTACACGAAATGAATGATTTTGCTGAAGTATCTAAATATATAATAAAGGCTGTCTTCCAAAATTTACTGCCAATGCTGAAAATCTATAGTGCACGTGACGTAAACTATAGATTTCCAATACTTGCAGTAAATTTTGGAACACAACCTGGATACAGATCTAAAAATAATTTTAATTAACCATTACAATAATTATATGGAAATCTCAAGTATGATGAGCAATGCTACGAAAAATTTTGATGTTCTAGCAACTAGCTTGAACATAATTATTGTAATAAACAAAATTATTTCAGATTTTTTTTTGACCTAGCTAAATTTTTAAATATTACGTGTAACATTCATTAAATTTATGTTTTTTTAAATTAATTTATTGTACCTACAAAAAATAGATAATCATCCTATAATTTACACAATATCTATTTTTTGCCTTCTCTAATTATAAAATAAATAAATTAAACTCTCTCTCTTTTTTTCTAGCAAAAATGAATTATAATGTTTTGAAAGTTATTGAATAAATCTCATTAGATTTTTCGATAATTACTTTAAATGAAAGTGTTTAACGTATATAAAATTATTAAGTACATAAATTTTAATCTGATTTATGAAAAAGTAAAGAATTATTTTTTAATATATTATAATACATATTTAAAAATACTAATAACTCATATGCAGCACGATCTAATTATTCTTTATTATTGAATCGTGATATCAATTATCAGTTAATCAATTAATTAGTTATTCCACTATTTTTCCACTATAAGTAATCGATGATATTTAATATTTAAAGACGATGCAGTCTTTAAAAAAATATCTTCAAAAGTGCATTTAATGCATGAGATATTTATGAAGCTTACAATTAATATGAAGAAAGTGAATCTTTCGAAAGATTATGCGACAGTGCAATAATCTCAGGTTGAATTGCGCTGGAAGTTGATCGGAATGGTGGACATCGCGTTAATGAAATCGTGTAAAATAACGATCACATAACGCATCTCTCGGTATATAAAGTGTGATCCTCGGGATCTTTACTGTTATGCAAATCAGGAACGACGCGAACGGGGTGATTCACGAAAGCGTTACGCGACGTCGGGCCCGGTAACCCCCTAATTTTAATTAAGATCGCTATCAATTCCGCCCATTCTCAGCGCGGCTAGTAGCTCCTTGTTTCCCCGCTCGTTTCACTAACCCACTTTGGCAGTTTCTTTGTTACGGATTGTGTGTATTTCTCGGCAAGGACATCGAGGTACATTAGCGGTGATGTAAAAGCTCCTTCATTTTCAACACGCAGGAACAAGCATGAATATCCATTCAAACTTGGCACTGCAATTGCTTTTGACGAAATGCTTTTGCAGCGATATATTCGGGTATAAAGCAACTCATTAGTAATCAGAAGCAGTAGTAAATTTCTATGTCTCCCATCTTTATTGCGCTATAATAGGCTGCGACAGCTCAATTGATTTAAAATATATATCTAGATATTCCAAGTTTTTTCTACCTTTTTTTAAAAATTTATATTTTATTTTATTTCTTCATGGAGTAAAATATTTTAATGAAAAATGAACGAACTCTGGTTATATCTGCTAGATTTTTGGTTAAATCTACTACTCTCTAAAAGTGAATTAGTGAATTATTATTGACTTTAGTGCTACACTTATAATTGTAATCATAATTTCGAATATTTATTATTTTGCACTAATAATAATTCGCTGATTCACTTTTAGAAGTTATGATTTTCTGCAGATTCAATCTGTAGAAACCATAACTTACACTGATTCACTTTTAGAGAGTAGAATTTTAGATTACTAGATTTAACCAAGGAGATTCTGAAAGTATATATTATCAACTAGAATTCTAGTACATTTAATCAGAATTCTAGATCATTCATTTTCCATTAGAATTCCAGTTAATTCAACCAAACATATTTCTCCGTATTTAACACGTAATTTTATCGTATATTCCTATCTAATTTATTATTTCTCATTGTATGCGTGGTCACATGGCAATTTGCTTGTACAAAATTTATGACCGCCACTGTAGATACGAATGTAGACATTCCAGAGTGTCTGGCTCATGAAAAGAATATCTTATGTCTAGGTACTTTATCATATAAATGTATATATAATGTGTAATACGATTGAGATATTTCTTTCCCGTTGTGCAGTTATTCGCCACTCACTTTCTCAATATTGGTACCTCACGGCCGGAGAACGGCGACGTTTTCGATTAAACGAAAGGATCCCTGTCCCGAATCGATTGAAATTGTGTCCTTTTCATTCTGTTGCCAGATTTCGACGCGCAATCCGGTTCCCAGTCGCATCCCCAAACAAATATCAGGAGCGACCAATATTGATTCTGCAGTCGTTCTTGCTTTTCTACTTTCAGCGTTTCTTCCTCGTCACACATTTCCTGCAACAATGGCTCTGTTCCGAGAGGGAATTTATGTCCGCGTAATAAAATGCTTTAAAGGCTTAATCCACGTCTGCAGATATCTACGTGTTCGTGTGGTTTCAGTTGCTAAAAGTAGCTTTTCTTAGAAATTTGTATGGTTCTTTAGACTTCACTCTTATTGTTTTTAGATTAAAAAAGATGTATAAGATTATATAGCTACTTGATTAAAATACGTGCTTAGGATAAAATCTTTTACCGGATAAAATCTCTTCAAATATTTTGAAGACATTTTTTAATGAAACAAAAATTTTTCATAAAAAAATAATTTGAGTTGAAATATCGATAATAATGATATATCTTTTTCTTTATTTCTTCGACTCATTCGAGATAGATCTGATACATACACATGCATACAAGCAAAATTTGTAAAGAAATATTTGAAGTATATAAAATTTTGCGATATTGGTGGGATAAAGAATTATTTTGTCGCAAATGAATTATACGAAATAAAACATTTCGTCGGGTATAAGAGACGATGAATTTGCTGATGTTGCGAATATATTCGACCGTGTTGTGCGGCGATGCAATGGAGGCTCAATTTCAATTTTCCGCCCTTCGGACACAGGCTGCAGCAGGTTGCAGCTTGCAGTATCGCACGACTGCAATCGGCACTCGTGCCGATATGCGGTGGTTCCGAGACAATATTCCGTGAGGTGGTCCTTTCCTAATGGCTAATAAACCAGATCTCGATAAATCCTCTCTCTCTCTCTCTCTCTCTCTCTCTCTCTCTCTCATTCTCTTTTCCTGTTCTCCTATTCTAATATCTATCCCCTTCGTCCACCTCCTATTCGTGCGGACACTCGTCTCTAGTGGATATTCGGATCGAAATGGGATAGCAGCCAATATCGAAGCGTTCTCCTGATAGTCGTAACCGTCGTCGTTCAGTTTCCACACGCGGTGTGGTCTCTTGTATTCGCTTTCATTATCATTTTACGCGACATGGCGTGGCTTCCGCAATAAGACAAGCATTACTTTAACGTGATGTCCAATTGTAAAGATTTATAAAATTTAATAAAATTTCGAACAAGATTTTCGAATAAAGTTCGAAGTCGAATGATTTCTCGATTAGACATGAATGCTAATTTGTATGACAATGAAGTCATTTGTAACAACATATTGCTATTGTCACAAGATTGTTTTAAGATAAACAGAATTTTATAGCTTTGTAGTTTCTGACGTTACCGATGAAATGAATTGATATTTTTGTTTTAAGTTATGTCAGCTGTAATAATATCATCAAATAATGCATGTTGACAGAGCCAAAGATATGGAAAGCTGAGAAAAATGCAGAAATTGCATTTTTCCGATGAAAATCTCTCATGATTTTAATATATACACGAGAACAGATATTACGCAAGAATATTACATAAGAACATTGGTTGCTGATAACGAGTATCGAGATGACGGCGTGACAGTTCTCGAATACAAATTGACAATCAGACGAACATTGTACCATCCCAGCAAACCGACTTCAGAAGTTCTCTCACCAGCTTCGTTCGCGCCGACATTCGTCTCCATTGAATATTCACCTCACTGTCGGAAGCCAATATTGAACTTCCCGATAACTGCATTCCACATCATGTATCCGAGTTCCTTGACCGCTTAATTAACCAAAAATGATTGTAACATCATTTGAATTTCGTCGCATTCTTGATTTTGAATTTGTCGGGAAATTGTTTGTATAGGGATATTGTACCTTTTTCGGAAAAACAATATTTCTTGAATGATCATAAAATCATTGACGCGCTAACGTACGTAATTATGATAAAAAAATAGATTCTAAATTGATAAAATGTTCGTTTAAAATAAGATAAGCGAGAAATTTGAAATAGTCCGATATACAGTAATGATTATAATTAAAAATCTAATAATTTGTCTGATGTGAGCCATATATTTATTCAATATATAAAATATATTTTCAAAATAAATAATTGCAAACAATTTTAAAGATGAAATACGAATTATTTGTAGATACAAAATGCTTAATATTTTTATTATAAAATATTTACTATTACAACATAATCTGACCGATAGTAAATCTCGCGGTATTACGGTACGATGCATTTTGCTTGCTTTCACATAGAGAGAACATTGTGGAAGTTTCAAAATCCTCGCTCTTGTTCTATTTGCGGGCACGTTAGCGATCGAAAGGTTGGTAAACCAGCTTATCTTCTACAGAGTATTCGCCGTGTACTTCCTGTGTCCAGGCCATCTGATTTTGCATCATTGTCTGAGCCCATTTTGGATACGCCTGTGTTTAAATGAGATTTGGTATATTGTTATTTCTAACTTGAATGAAATCTATATTCGTCACATAAAATATTTAAGAAACAGCAAATTCTCTAAGCTGGGAATAATAGTTTTCTTCTTTAGATTTATCTTTTCAAGAATTATTTCGAATACATAAATTATACAGAAAGATAGTAATTTTTTAATTTTTACGAGAACGCGTTTTGTTTGAGAGGTTTGATATACCTAATGTCTCTGATAGAATTATTTATTATAAACTAGTAACTTTTATTAAATTAATAATGTTATGATATTTTCATAGTTGATTTTTATATTTATGATTATTTTAAGGGATTAATATGTTAAGGTAGTATTCTCGCTTTTAGTACCATTTTATAACCACTTTTAAGAATAATTTTTTTAGAGCTATAAATTTAAAATTTATTACATTTATTCTTTGATATTTGAATGTTTTTTACAAATTTTTTCAAATTTTATGAACGATTTTTTTGGCATTTATTAACAGATTTATATGGACATATAAAAAAATATTTGTTTACTATTTTCGTCTTACGCATCATCGTATACCTCTCTTTATTATATGATTTTTACATGGACACAAAAAAATATTTTTAAATATTCTATTTTGTATGTAAATAAAGTGTAAGAAAATTTTATAATAATAGTAATTATTTATATAATAATAGTAATTTATTTTTTTAAAAAAAAGTTTTTGAAAATCATCGTCGTTTATAACCTTCCAAAATAGACTATCTTCTTAAGTATAAGATGTTACATATGAATCAATCAGAAGCATTAGCACCTTAAAATATTATAATATTTAAATTTATTTTCTTGAATTAGTAACAACAATAATCAGAACCAAACATAAGATAAACATGTGTAAATAAATTTTATTAGTACGTATAATACAATAAATTCGATCCAACGTTTTGAATTCTTCTCAACATATAATAAAAGAAATGATCTTAAAATAAGAATCATATATGAATACCAGTCTAATTTTTATCTTCTAACATTTTGAGCTTGTTTGTCTCGACTATTTCTCGACTATTCCTAAAGCTGATATTAGTTCGTATGTTACATTGAATTGCAAAGTTTACGTAATACGGCTTAGAGTTTTTCTACGAATCCGACTTGTTCTCGGACAATTGGCTGGCCTACTTCATTTTCCTACTGCAGAGTACCGCCCGGGGAAATACCTTTGGTATTTCGGGATCGAAATCTCGTCCGTGTCGACGTGCACTTCCGTTGGCAGCAATTTCTCCGTCACATCCCTCTTTCCTCTCTCTCTCTCTCTCTCTCTCTCTCTCTCTCTCTCTCTCTCTCTATTTTCCGTCGTTTTCTTCTTTTTCTATTCCACTCTCCTGCTGGTTTATGCTTCTTGTTTGACTATGACGTACGCTTGGATTCGCACTCGGGAATGGAATTGTTCCTGGTTTGAGAAATGTTTTTGATGGAGGGTACGGTTTGCGCGCCGATGAAAGAAGTTACCAAATGTCGCATCGAATGGCGAGAACGCGTTCTTTCCACCTGTCACATGTCGCACAAAACGTACAGACCATTACGCGGCCTTGGTATTAGATTCCGACACGTGAAATGACCTGTGAGGTTAGCAACTCATTTTCAGAATATTGACGTAACTAATGGAGTTCCGATTCAATCCTCGCAAACTTTTAAAGTTGCTATTACGATTTTAAAAGAGTTTTGATGATTGAATATGAAAAAATGTGCAATATCAAACACTTTACGTTTTCTATAATCGAAACTTGATAATATAATTTTTTCATTTTAATTAGAATCGATTTGATTGTAATGTCTTTTAATGCAATTCTCGAAATGTTATTCAGAAACTGTCAGATTTGCGAGAAAAAAAATTTTTATTAAAATCTAGGAAATTTCCATAGGAAAAAAATGGCAATAACTTTTTTATTTATTTCTGTCGTTTGAGTTTTAACTGTCAAAACTGTTAAGGCAAAACATTGTTTTTGAGAAATATTTGTCAGTTTTTAAAATCTAGCAAAATTTAAATAGAATTGTCCAAGTTATTGTAAATGTTATTATATAACGAATGAAATATGATTTAACTTTGAAAATATAACGTAAATATGTGTGTAAGTTGCATTATAAATTCTCGATATATAAGTATAATTTTAACGCAATAAAAATAATTGTAATAGCAATATTCCGTTTTGTCAGACTGTCTTATTTTATCTCTCTTAACAGAATCCTCTTAACATTCTTTTCTCGTAGACGATCGTTATAGAGCTTTGTCCGGCAATTCTCTGTTTAGCGTCGATCTCCGCAGGCGAAATCGCCTGCGGAGTACCGAAGTAACGGAGTAAACTCTGCCGTTCTCTCTTGCCCTGTCGAGTTTTCCCCGAAAGTTACCGTGGTGGAACTCAGGACGAGGGAGATCCTTAACGATTTTGCCGGATCCGAAGACGGCGGCGAATTTAATGCAGAGATCTTTCGTCGTAGCGTATCTACGTGCCGCATCGTAAAACCAAAGGGAAGCCTCGTTTTTGCGTGTCGTTTTGCAACGACTCGTTTGCATTTCATTGCAGTTTTATGCAGTCGCGGGTCGACCATCTCACCCATCCTTTATGGGAAGCCCCTTCGTCTCTGGTTGCTGCATTGCTGGATACTATTCTATTGAATCAAAATTGATCCGGAAGTAGCTCGGATTCCCATCTTCCACCGTTTCGATTTGATAGCAGGTGGTATACAGTGGATGGTTGCGCGCGATATAGATTTTCCTATATATGCCAAAAATAAAAATAATGGATATTTTCCCTGTTACAATCGAATGAAGCCTGCCATTTGCAAGAATAACTTTTCCATCCGATCCATTCGATGTCATTCACCGGCAATTTTAAGCGCGACATTGATTGGAATAATGGCGACACTATATTAATTTAAACTAATAAAATTGTATGTATCAGTATTTTAAGCCGGGAAATTTTCGTACTCGTTTTGCTTCTACGAGCGAATAATTTTCGAATTAAATTAGATCGCTGCCTATTTATCGAATTCCTGAACATTTATATCCTTGTCAAATTAATTGAGTTATATTAATTGAGTAAATAAAATTTGCATGTTATTTACATGTATCTTTAAGTAAAATAAGTTTTTAATTAAAATATAGAATTAAATATAAAATCTAATTAACATGTAAATTTTATATTGAATTATATATTTTATTTATTTATCTATCGAAACAAATGATTTAGTGATTACTATCAATTTAAAGCAATTGGAGTAATTAATTACAAATAATCACTTGTTTACTGATAATATGCAGTAAATTATAAGTGGTAATGGTAATACATTACTGAAATACAAATAATTATCATTAATTGAATTAAAACAGGATAAATGTGTACACATATCATTGCATATATTTAGTGCCAAATACCTTATTGTTTGTAATTAATATTGCAGTAAATTGATATAGAGTTTAGCGCTATTTTAAGAATGTATACCGGGACATAGCGGAAATGTGGACGACAAAGTGTGGAAAGACGAAATTCATTTGCACAAGTTCGTAAGAATCGTTAATCCGTGAAATGCACGCTTAAACGATTCTTCCGTGGAGTTTTCGTTCGCTTCAGTTTGTCTCGATTTACTCGTCGTTGCAAGCGTGCAATGTCTTCGAACTCTCGCAGCCGGAAGAGTTACACTGCAGTTGTTTCTACCTCGCGTTATTATCGTTTCTGTTTCCTACCTGTGCGTCCTCCGGTCCGCATCGCATTTGCATGGAGACGAGTCCCGTTTGCTTTGCAGGATCCTTTCAGACGGGCTACCACGACCGGGAAGTAAAAGGGACAGCGCGAAAGTACGCGTTCAGTCGTGATCCATGCATAAATATTTCGTTCACGTTAGATTCTCAGTTCTACTGCTTCTCTTTCCGAATTTCGTCAGTTTGCAATTAAGTACTTGCATTCATTATTTCGCTGCAATATTTTAATTATATTATGCAGGGTACCTTGCTTTTATCGTTACATAAAAATTTTCTGACGATATTATCTTTATTATACTTTAAACAAATGTATGTAATGATTGGAAAAACTGATTGGAGAAACTGATGTGTCTCCGGAGTCAAAGTTTTACGTTTAGAATTATTCGACATTTCAATTGGCTTCGAGTTTCATGTAAAACCGAACCGCGTGTTTTGATCCGTTCCATTTTTTTCAATGCGTAGTGTTTTATCGGATATTATTACTGCGAAAATAGTTTCCACTTTTTTTGTATATCATAGGTTAAATTTCATAGCGGGCCTTCCTCTCTGCTGAGGTATATCAGCTATGCATAGAGATAACGGCCGAAAATTAAACTGGGAAACGATGTTGTAAGCTGTGAGATAGCATCAACAAGCTATATTTTCAACGCATCGCGCATTGTCATTTTGCATGCAGATTTTTATGCTGCCTCGTAACTACGCGTGAAGGATCATTCGACGCGAGCGATGAATGATGAGACGCCATTTGGGATGCTTTGTAAAACATCGATCAGGAGAAGAAAATTGCCGGCGCCGTGGATTTGCATATTCGAAATATGTCGTATGCATATGCAGCAGGATCAAATGCACTCGTGTTTCCGCGATGCACGTCATCCTGTTCCGCCCTCGCGTTTTCCGTACGTTCGCGACTCGACCCGTTAAATTGCATGGACACGGAAGGAAAACGATACCCTTTGCCTGTATATACTTTGCTAATATCAACTTTGCTTTATTTTTTATGAATATTCAGCGTATGATAAGTAGTAATCAACTTTTAAATCTTTTGACTAGCCGTGTCTCTCGAAGTTACCGTCATGTGAGCAAGCAAATGCTGGCAGCCTCGTAGAGTAACATTTCAATAAGTTTTCCAGCGCTAACGGAAAAGAGCATTGTTTTGTTCTGTCAAATAAAAGAAGAACAAAAATCAGCCTGCGAATACTAACATCAACACGTACACGCCGCGAGCAAATAATCGAGACACGGTGAGGATGTCGATGCGTCCTCTCTGCGTGCTCCTCCACGACGATAAGGAAGACAAAGGCAGGAAAAGCGAAAATGGAGGCACGCCGGGAAGAATCAACGGGGCGAGAGAATAGAGATGGTCTGACTACGAAGGGACCAACGTGGTAGTTGATTTTCAGTACAGTCAGTGCTCAAACCCCGCGAGCGTATGATATCGATGCCAAGTAAACAAAAACAGAGACTCGTGGGAGTTTGGCGATAGGGTTGCAAGAGAGGAGGGCAGAATGGGAGGGTAGGCCGATGGGAAAGACCATCGGGGATGCTGTAGTTGTCGAGTCAACGAGCAGAGAGGGAGAGGAAGAGAGAAAGAGAGAAAGAGAGAGGAAGAGAGAATGCTAACGGTGGAGAGTTGTGCCGACAACTACAGGACAGGATATGCCAGACACGTTTCCTCTTGGTACCACATCCACGCAGCCTGTTTCTAGATAAATGTACAGAGTGTCGCGATATGAAAGCAGCGGGGTTGTTTTGCTTCGCGTGGATTTTTCTTCGGGAACTCGATGGAAGTGCATGGATGGCCGTAGGGGAGGAAGAGATGGAAGGAGAGAAACTGCCGGTGGCGTCGAACTAAACTTTCGACTGCGGAATTTGTTGCGATATAAAGAGATTTTCCTTCAAGGGGTTAGGCTACTCTCTCGGACACGACCGAAAAGAACGGTCGATTGTTGACTACTTACCGTAGTTAACTATGAATATGTGAAAATATTGTTTCTTTTATATAACAAACATGTGTTAAATATATATATATATATAATTTAAAAACCTGAATTATGATTGCAGCGTAACTAAAATTAAAATCTACAATTAAAATTTAAAATAAATTTAAATTAATATCTTGAAAGATATTAATAATTCCTAACACGAAAACATGAAAAGAAACTGGAAATAGAATAGAAAAAGCAAAATAGAATTAAGATGCGAAAAATGTGTTTTATAATTTATAATATTTTTTTTATAAAACTATTTTATTATTTTTATTTTCCATTGAAATTAAATGACTTATTTTTTATTTTACAATTGTTTTACTGAAGATGAAGCTCTCAATTCTACCCTCTTACGTTGTAAAATGTTATCCAATTTCAAAGTCCGTTCAGTGCGGTGGTCACCTTCCTATTTTACAAACTCGTTACCATCGAGTTACCGGCGTGTTACAATGATGAGTTTCAAAAGCGATTCGTTTCGCAGTGGAAAAGAAAAATGAGAAATATGTCGACGTATGAGCTGGCCGAACAGGTTTGTTATCGTCCTCTCATTTTCCAGAGACTTCGTGGTTCGCGCACTTCGATTCGTTGAAATCACAAAAAATTTCGCCAACATTTCAGTGATCTATCGTATCGATTTAAAATTGGTGAACAAGAAAAAGTTAAAGCGAAACGTACACTGATAAAGAAACTTTTTGGTATTTGTGACTATACATATAATTATACATTATTATAATTATGATTATGACTACTGTAGTATTAATAATAATAACTCTATGAATATAGTTCTATCAACCAATATGGTTGGCAACCGAAAATAATTATAATTATAGTTACTATAATAAAAAAATAATTGAAATTACCATAAAATGTGATTCAAACAATTAATTATACATATAGTCATTTGAATAATTTTTTATTTGAACTATTTTTGTGGTTTTTGAACTATATATTTGGATTGATAGAATTATATACATTGTTATTACTAACACTATAGTAGTTGTAATCATAATTATAGTAATATGTAATTATAGTTACAAATACTAAAAAGTTTTCTCTCAGTGCATGAATACATAATAAGACAAGCTTGAGACAGCATAAGTTTAAAATAATAAAGTGGTTTAAAGTAATAAAGAAATATTTTTTATATTGTTTTCTATGATTAGAAATGAAAGAAAGAAAATGACGCATTTATAGACAATAAATTTCGTCTGTTCTTTCATCCATAGAACCTAGCAAGGGGATATTGATATTATAAAAGAAAGAAATAAATATTTTATAGAAGAAAAACAGTTTTTCATCAAGTTTCAGTACTTATGGGAAAACAAAAAAAGTTTTCAAAGAAAATAGCAATCGCAAAGATTTAGTTCTTGCTTTCTTCCTGAGTTCGTCCACGTTTAAATCGTTTATCTACACGACTAGGACGAATTGGAGAGAACGAAAGAGGCTGATGAGCGAATGCAATGAAAGATTACACCGTGTAAGATCAGAAAGCTAACGAGCAACGTTCGCTGAGTCGATGCCTCTGTAATCGCATTTGAACTTCTAAGGCTCTCTAAGCCCCCTTTGAAAGGCGACACAAGTTTCGTCGCAGCGTGAATCTAATCGTGACGTACGGATCTTCATGATACTTATTGGATTACTGTGAAAATCTCGCTTTTAATTCGCCTTTACTTAATCAATTCTTAATCATGTCGACATAGTTGAAATACTTAGCGCCATTTCTTCTCACTTCATTTTCTTTTCTAAACTAATTTTTACATATCGATAGTAACTGTTCTACATAAAAAAGTGGATAAAATGTAATAGTAGTTAGAAGTACAAGCTGCGTTTACATACGTCCATTATAATAATAGGACTTGTGAATTAATGACGAAATAATTGATGCAATTGTTATTAATTTTCACAGCGGTGTGTACATTATCAATTAATTTCTCCATGATATATTTATTATCACAATTCATATCCGCGTGTGATAAGGACGACGCGTGAATCGGAACAAAGTGCATTATGCAACTGCATCGAATTGTACTAAATTATTCGGCGTTACATATGTGGTGGGGTTAAATCCGGACATTACAGCCACGTAATATCTCTCGCAACATCTCTCTACGTTCTAACTGGGTGCAACGGTGCGATTCACGATTCTCGATGGTTAGACAAATCAAACCGCTAATATTATAGTATTTATTATCTGCGCGATTATAAGCGTGAGGGAAATCATTAATGAGCGATAAATTGATATAGTTATACAAAATCAATTTTAATCGTAAAATTGATGAAAATCAAATTTTTTTTGTCTTTAAGCCTAATATCCTGCCTTAACATTTTTTTTCCAAAGATTAATGTCTAATGCTATAAATCTAAAAGGGCTACTATTTTATATTTATAGATAATAAATTTTACACATATTCTTGCCTGTTTTCTGAATAATACATTATAATAAAAATTTTACATATCAAGTACCTTAATACTTCACTATCGATTGATTTAAAGATTCATTGAAAATCTCTCGAAGGATTTAATGTGAATATTTTTAAAATATAATTGAGTTTGTCAAAAACTTCTGCATAAATCATTCAGTCGTGGATTAATTACTGTAGCGCTCATATTTAAATTAATGAATGATAAATATACAAAACTCTTTATATTTTAATTCGATTGACTATCTAAGTTGAAATTTGTATATAAAATATGACCGAGTCTGATGCTGCCCGGTCAACGACACTTCTGGACATGCAGCGAAGAAGGAAGAAATGTATTACGCGCGCGCATAACAAGCAGGGTCAAGTGAAGAGATCTTGGAGTTCGACGATTCCAACCAATCGTATTGGTCCACGAGCATGAGTATATCTACTCTGGCGGAATAAATTCTCGGGAAATATTTGTCGACCTCTCTGCCGTACTCCGGGAGAGAGGAAATATCCGTCTCAGAAACGAAATAAGTCTTTGTATACCATACCCGAGCCCTTGGATAAAGCTTTTCCTTTCGATGCCGTTTGGACGAAAAAAGGAGAAAGCAACGCTTCAATTAACATGTGGATTATGCGAGTTACAATGAGTGTTTTATTAAAAATTTTGCGGAATAACGGCACAAGATATAGTGATTAATTTTTTATTAAGTATTTGAAGGTTAAAAGACTAAATATAAATAATTATTTAGAAGTTTATGTAAAGCTTTATTAAAAGAAAAAGTGGCATTATGTATAGCTAGTATAGATATAATGGCCCTTCGTGATATTTCTATTTGGTGATGAATTTTAGTTATTATTTATGATATTATATTTCAGTAGCTCATTGTTAGGTCATGATTAATAAGTCAATACATAATAATCAGCATTTATTATAATGCATGAAAAAAGAATCTAATAATATCTAAAATCCAAATATTGAGTGAAATAATTTCAATTAAATGTTCAGTTAATATAACCAAAAATAATTTTACTTTCCTAAATATTTAGTAAACATAATAATATAGCCTATATATAACTTAGTAATACTTACCTACTTACTTACTTACTTAGTAATACTTACCCTAAATATTTAGGAAAGTAACATTATTTTTAGTTTTGACTTATTATTTTTAGTATTAACTGAATATTTGATTGGAATTATTTTAATCAATATTTGGTATAGTTATTATTAGATTCTCTTTCAGTGCAGTTTTTACTCTTATTCTCTAAATCTGAATCAGTGGATAATTATTGATATCAGCGCCAAGTATGCCACTGGTAATCAGTGAATTAAATGTGAGATTTTTAACCTAATTTTTATTATGTGCTCTAACTAACCTTGTTTTGTGCTTAAATTCAATGAATATGATATTGGAAGATTGAAATTAACGTGCAAGTATTTTAGTTATATAAAATATTCTTCTTCCTTTTTGAACTTCATTGATTATCAGATCGAATATGCCACTGAGTAATTAGTGACTATTCACTGATTCAGATTCAGAGAGTAAGCTTTTGAAGTTTTAAGTTTAAATATTTTAAATTTAAAATATTAACCAAATTATCAATCAAATTATAAAATGTAAATTGCCATAATACTACCTTCTTCTCTATTAAAAAAAAGTTTTTTGAGCTTTTTATAAATAATTATTCATATTGCATTTGCGAAAACGAAAAAGAACAGGCGCGACTAATAAAGAGACGCAAATTAGTTATGTGAATTTATATTAATCTTTCATACTTTGATGTCACATTTAGTAATCTACCCGGCAAAATTGCTTTCTTTTTGGAGCGTCATTTTTCTTGTTAGTGACGCGCGAAAGACTACATTCTCGAAGGAAAGGTACATTAAGATACTCGAAGAGGCACTTCAAAGCAACGGCGGCGGCAAAGCGACGAGCCGGTATCATGTCGAAGGGCGCTTAATAAAGAGTGATTTTCTCTCATAAAGAGTATATCCAGGATGGGGCTTTAAGAGCGATTTGTGAGAGAAAGATAGAGAGAGAGAGAGAAAGAGAGAGAGAAAGAGAGAGTGAATAATCTCGCGTTTATCGCGGTGGAAGGGCAAACGCTCAGGGCGATACCGGCGGCGATGCATCATCGAAATTGCGGCTCGCGATAAGAGATAACACACTTGAATCTCGTATTCGCTTGCACGCGTAAAAAGATTTGCACGCGACGCGATGCGACGCGCGCGCCCACAAATCTCTCCCGTCGATCCTTGGCTCCCGGGAATTATATTGGAATACATCGCGTATATATATCGTAACGGAGAAGTGGAGTTTTCTTCCACCTCCCCCGAGAAGGTATCGATTAGCCAGCCCCCGCGTGTGCAGCATGGAGTTGCATTTTTCTGCACGGAAAAGCACGACGCGCCCGCCGCTATGCGCGCGATATTAAACTGCCCTTGCGTGTACGTTCGCTTTCTTTATGGGTATCGGGAACGATAAAAGAAAAAGGAAATCGCTATGCCCGCTTTCATGTTCTCTCTTTCTATCTCTCGAGATTGGAAAACACGGAAATTTATTATTCTGACATTTAGAGCGCGACAAAAGGGAATTGAATTTCCCCGTTCCTTTTTTCACTCGCCCGTTTCTGCAGCGCCAATTTGCATGTTTTCAAGCGCGACTACGATAGACATCTATTCGACGAGGCGCGTCAGGACCGCCTCGGGACAGAGAATGATTGAATATTAAAAGAAATTTAAATTATAATTGAAATGTGACGGAATAATCGTTTGGGAAGAATAGAAAAACGCTGGGACATATTCCAGAATGTGTACTCCTGCGAATTAATTCCCAGTCCGAGGGATTCGTTATTCGCGATAGCTCGTTTACGTTGGCGCCGGTGGTTTGAATGTTATTGCATGAAAACACGTTATTCCGGCATGATTCCCGCGGTAACGACCAAATCAGGAACTCTAACTCAATTACTGCGGATTAATTGATTTACATATCTAATCTTGCGTGGTATAGCGACGTAAGCAAATCCAGAATTTCGTTAACGTTTGCGAATTGGAATGTATCAAATCGCATTTGCACCACGCGTGTTGTGTGTGCACTTATATGTATTAAGATCATTGAGATCAGAGTTGTTATTATGAAGGGACGGTTACAGAATCCTCTCGAATAATGAGCGAGAACACTATGAGCGCGCCAAGCAATTTAATTAGGATCTTAACTTTGCACAATGGGTTCTCTTTGCGTGTTGCGATAATTATTATAACGTAAATTAATCTTCGAAGATAATTACTTTCGTTACGCATCGGATAATAATCAACTAACGGCGGTAATAATAATATAACAGCGAACAGAGTCAAACATAATTATATCGTATCGCTTGTAACGTCGAAAAACATACATGCGTTAAGAAAATTAAATCTGATGCGAAATAAAAGCCATAAATTTAATCATATTTTAACGAAGCACTCAATTTGACGCAAAATATTCCGTTTCCACAATCTCGTGATCTCTACGACGAAACAATAGTATTACTGTGTGATTGTATTATCTTTGTGTGTAAT
This sequence comes from Acromyrmex echinatior, assembly GCF_024713525.1. Taxonomy (NCBI): domain Eukaryota; kingdom Metazoa; phylum Arthropoda; class Insecta; order Hymenoptera; family Formicidae; genus Acromyrmex; species Acromyrmex echinatior. The sequence continues at coordinate 6,683,572 of NC_141859.1, read as the reverse complement.
CTCTCTCTCTCTCTCTCTCTCTCTCTCTCTCTCTCTATTTTCGAGTAAAATATTTTCACTGAGAGATTCAAAATCGCATCATTGTTCGCGTGCTATCAAAATAATAATCGCGAATGTTAGTTGCAATTTCAGTTTATTACGTGCGACAAAAATATGGAGCGGTGTAAAATGTCGCGTGTCTTTTTGCGAGAATCCAAAGATAGCATTAAAAGGTTAGCGACCTTAAGGGAGACCAGGGCTCGTTGGCACAAGAAACAAGTTGGCATTGCGTTCCATTTATGTATTTATGACGAAAGAAACAATGGAAAAGTTACTGTAAAATATTTCTTTTCAACGTAGGTTTTTTTTCTTTAAGTTTCATTTAAATCAAACAAGTATTACAATAGAAAAAGAGAAAAATTTGATTCGAGAGGAAGCAAGTAAATTCTTAAGCATTTCATAATTTTGTCTTTTAGCTTGAAAAAGCAAAAGCTAAGTGATGTATTATTAGTTAAAAAAAAGTCTGTTAGTATACAACACGTTATTTTGTTTAACAATGATAAAATGATAAAAATCAAACGTGTTTAGGAATGAGCTACATTGGCCCATATATTGTAGAAAAGATATTGTAAGAAAAGATTAGGTTGACTTGCTGTATCGCACGTATGAACATTTATTTATATTTTAATTCAGACAAAACGCTTTATATTTAATATATATTTCTATATTAAAATAAGATAGAAGTAAAATAATTCATATTTGTTTTCTGTAACAACATTTTGCTATTTGGTCATTAAATCTTTTAAAATAATTTTGAAAGATACTTTTACTAAGAAGTACATATCTACTGATTTTTATTTCTATTACTTTTCTGTTATTTCTATTATGTTTTTGTTAATTTAATATAGAGTTTATCAAAGAGGGCAATTTATACGTGATATGTATCAATTTGCCCTCCATATATCGGAGCAAATTGACTATAAAGCAGTATGTTTGTATTTCATTTATTGTATAGAAATTATATAGTGTATTTATAGAATTATTACTGATATGAAAATGTAGAGAAAGGTTCTCTCTGTCATATTAGTATATTTTAAACATAATAATTAATTGTTTAAAAAAAATCTAATGTCGAAATTGTGAAGACTGTGCCAACAAGTCTCGGTCTCTCCTATATAACGCTCGATTTTCTTTGATTTTATTTTATCGAAACTAATTCTATCGGAAAAATCTATAAATTAAACACGAAAAATTTTACATTCGATCAAAGTAGGATTAGTATTTAAATATTTCTTGTGTGAATTTATATACAGTCTGCACGCTGAAATATTTTTCGATCTTGAAACGCCTTCATGAGTAGAACCAGAATAGTAATATCACTTTATTAAATTGACAAGGAATTTAATAATTTTTGATGCTAATAAGCATCTAATAATTGGAATATTTTTTATTTAATGTTAATAATCGTCTGAAAACCCCTATTTTAATTTCTTATCGAAAGCTCTCTCTCTTTCTCTCATGTCTAGATTTTATCATGTCTAGTCTAATGCTCATATTTCTAGGGAGTTTTTTAAGTAACTGCTTGAGCGATAGCTCATTAGTGGAGCGTTCTTAACGATCCCGCCATCTCTTAATTTTTCATCACAACGTTAAGCTTTTTTTAATTGAAGTGGGGTGCTTGGGATAATATTTTGCTTAGAGTCCGGGTCAAGTGCTCGGAAGACAGGCTCTAACCCCCGAGCGTTTCATAGGACAGCACGTGCCCGTGTAGGAGTGTAATTGAGGAAATTAATTAACGGTCTATAAGCGCGTGAGGGCGTCGTCGTGTGTTTCACGTGAGCGCTTGTACGAAATTCACGTGCCACGGGGGACGTTTACGAAGCTCTGATGTCCTTTCGTGGTACGACACACGACTACGGTACTCTCGGTACCTCGAGCAGCAACCACAAAGCAGTTGTTGCAGCGAATTACGAGGCGTGTACGCGTTTCCGAGAATTCCTGCACTACGATGCCATAATGCACCATCCCGTATTTACGTTAACGCGTTGATTACAATCGTGCGACATTACTCCGAGCTTACTTTTGAAGCAGCCGTAAGGAAAGAGCCGTAATAGGAGGAACAATTGCCGCTAATAGCGTTATCGTAGTTATAGTAATGGCAATAATAATAATAACAACAACTTTACGATATTCGATCTAATTAAAGCTGGAATTAAAATCCTGAAAAAATAAAGACCATTCGGATTAATTTAAATGAACGAAGAAAAAGAGTTCTCTTTATATAATTACCTACTACAATCTCTTAGTTCGTGTCTCGAAACTCTATCTCAGAAAATTCAACTTTGTTCAAGAATTCTTTTTTTTACAGAAAGAGAGTCGGAAAATCTGAGACATCGTGCATATAGAGTATGTCCGTAATTAAAAAGAGACAATTATGGAAAGTCATATTTATTGATAGAGAAAAGCTGCTGAATGCGTATTGATTGCCTAAATCATATCTTATCGATATTTTATTATTATTGCTTAATGTAACATTCAGTAACAAAAATATGAAATAAATGAGAATGAATAATATGGAAAACAATTTAATAGGTCACGTTTTATTTTATAGGTGCTAGCAACATTTTAAACTATCAGGTACGTTTAATAGCACAAAGTTGCACAACACTGCTGTGATACTGCGGCAGCATTGCATGTTACAGCAATATTGCAGAGATTTTGCAGCGATATTGCTGCAAATTTTGTGCTGTATGGGAACATATATAATTATGTATGAGATATGTCCATATATCCTTCTTTCATTTGTAAAATTATTTTTTAGTATATTAAAAATAATAATAATAAGAAAACATTAAAAATAATTAAAAGGAAAATTTTCGCATTGTTTGTTTTAGAAAAAAATCAAGTTTCGAGAAATGTAAAAGAATTATATTATATATAGTTGCATGTAAAATTATACTATTAATGATTTTTAAAATCAATTATATATTTTTAATTAGTTTCATTCAATACTTTCAAAGGAGATATTAGACTTACTAGATGGGGTGAAAGGTAACCTCCTTGACCGCCAGAATGCGCCACTACTGCAAAAAAGTTTATGGTGCCTTGTAGTCCGTTCATATTTAGGCAGACATGCCAAGTGGCAGTGCGATACTGCCCTTAGTTTTGTTTTGAGAGCTGATTGTTGTTGACGTGTTTGCGAAAACGATTTTCGTTCTCTCATAAAACATTATTTTTTGAGAGGCAAAACGGCGAAGGAAACAAAAGAAAAGTTGGATAAATATTATGTGGCTAATACTCCGTCAGATTACACCGTCAAATATTGGTTTCGAGAGTTTCGTGGTGGCCGCAACTCCACTACCGATGAAGTCCGCAGCGGCAGGCCCTCCGATGCGGTTACCGAGGAAAATGTCAAAAAAATACATGAAATGGTGTTGGCTGACCGGAAAGTGAAGGTGCGCGAGCTAGCAGATGCTACAAAGATTAGTACTGAGCGAACACGCCATATTTTGGGCGAGATTCTGCATAAGAAAAAAATTTTTTTCATTCCCAGGGAGGTTACTTTTCACCCCACCTAGTATAGATATACGATATAGGCGACTGACTACAGCATGTTACAAAAAGACTTACAAATTAATTAATGAAAAGTTGAAATATGTAACAATAAGTATCCGAAATATCATGCTACAATTTTCAATGTTTATTTGCGTACACATCAATACCAAATGAAAAGCATAATAAAAGAATAACTTGAATGATACATTCGACACAATTCTCTCCTACATACTTCACCGTTTCATTATTTAGAAATGTTTTCGCTGCACAAAAGTATATGAAGAAAGTATTACAGTGAAATGAACATGAAAGTAACGCGTAATGTTACTTAACGGATATTAAAGTTTGGAAAATGTGTGACAATCTTATTGTTTTCTGAAACGTTCTGTGTATGAGCACACGTACATATAAAAGCTCGCCGTTGCGGTCTCAGATGACCGTAAAACGCATAACTGTACGGCGAATACGCTGAGTGCATACGAGCGTTAAATACATGGGATATGGGACATGCAGGCGACCTTAACGGGGGTCATTCTGCGGCTTTGTCGTGGATTAACTCTTAACTTTAAGCGCGACGCGTCGCTTGGGGATAGGTACGACATCCGATGTTCCCTTTGAGAATTTCTGTTAAGCTCGCGCGCTCGCACAAACGGCCCACTTCCGATGTCCCTTGAGAACCAGTGGTATGGGTAAACTCGCCTTTGTTACGTCAAGAAGTCAGTTAGCCCTTGACTCTTGATTAGCACCACGGGGTTATACTCGCACGATTAGCACGCCGGTACGTTTAACTGGCTCTATGAGGATGAATACGTTCGAACAACAATTTCACTTGAAAAGATATTCAACGCAGAAAATAAATACGCAACTCCTGACGTTTCTAATAATTTCAGCGTATTTGGAACATTTGAGTTATAATCTAAAATGCGGTAAACCGTGTTATATTTGACCCTCTAGTCTGATACTTCCATAAGCATTAATTACGACGAAACGTTTCATGCGTAAAATTAATGCGAGGCGTGTCTAATTATGTTTGTTCATATTATTTTGGATTTTGCTACGCAAACTTACTCGACTGAATTATTATAATTCGTCGCCGGACCAGATGAAAGTAGCATCCTCTATTTCATTTTGTACCGCCCGCGCTGCGACTATAAATCATGTCCATCCCCCTCTCCTCTCCCCCCGGTACAATTTGCACTATATTACCATACAGATTACCATAACGTGGCTGGGACTACTGACGATGACGACGGACGCAAAAATTTTTGACGGAAGAAGAAAAAAAGATATCCGTTTCAGCGCGGTTCTTCCATAATAACATTTCTAACAGCGAATTCACAGTCACTTGCATTACATACTGTCAGATATTAAAGAAACATTGGTAATAATCCAATCCTTTGAATTAAATAACACTTTATTATTTTTAATTTCCATTTCTGTCAAAATATAAATCAGTTTATTTCTGCAATGAGTATTTCAGAGTGAACATTGCTTATATTCATGTATGCATTTAATTATAATAAATTTGAGTTTTCAATACATTTTCTTGGGTTAAATTGTTCATCGTTTTAGTCAAATTAACGATGTATTAGATAGGAGCAACCTGGCGATAGAAATGATTAAAAATAACTTAAGTTATAAAATCTGCTTGCATGAAATTAGTAAAATTAAAAATATATACTGAAAGAAAAACTGCTTGATATTTATAACTATAATTACTATTATGGTGATACCGAAAATGACTATAATTATAGTTATAATTATAAAATTATTGAAATTATCATAAAAAATTATTCAATTAACTATACTTTATTATATAGTAACTAATTACATAGTCATTTGAGGTATAACAAATATAAAAGTATAACAATATCCTTGCTGGCTCTTGAAGGCACTCAATCTTTCTATTTGATTTATATCATTAGAGTCTATTCTATATTAAATTTGTCATAATTATAGCAATATATAATTATAATAATTTAATAGAAATTGAGGCTCAAGTGAGATAAATCAAATACAATTCAAATATATTGCCTTAATAGTAATTATATTTCCAAATATCAAATAGTTTTTCTTTCATTGTCAGTACAAAGTTAAATAGAATTATTTTTAATGATTAAATACTTTATTATGCATTAATGATTATTATTACTTAAATATTTAAATTATACCCAATTACTTAAATTATCCAATGATATTATTACATTATTCGACAACGAAGTATACATGTATTATTCCATTGTCAACATTGGTTATATTATATTACTACACATTTATATACTTGATATAAAGCAGCATTTAATGTGTATACTAATCTATTGTATAATGCGAGTGACTGAATTCACCATAATTCATTCAATACGTAATTTATGTAAGAATGCGAGTATAACGGTGTTATAAGCGCACGTATTGCAGTTTATCGAAAGCTTTATATTCGATTGACGCTGTTGCGTGCATAATATTACGACGGATTGTATTGTGAAAGAGAACACTCTCTGTTCAAACGTTGCCCGTTCAATATTCCGAATACGATGTAACGAAAAGCATTCGAAAACACGCCACCACCGGTCCTTTGAGGGTTCGCGTTCGACGAGCCTCCGTTAAAATAACGTAACCGAGCGATGGTCCAACCCAATCAACAGGATCCCGAATTTCCCCCGGTCGAGGGAAAATATTCACGTCGTATGCATGGAATGTCGTTGCGCACGCGGAATTTTGGCGAGAAAATAAAAGCGACGCTCGTTCGTTTACGTGCGCGCCTCATCGAGATCAAAACTTCAATTTATTGCCCGGGGCACGCGAACTTCTGGCTTCCTAGATCGAAGGGCGGATACCGACTTAAGTGCTTTTATCAAACGCCTCGCATTACGGTGACAGATCGTTCGCGCGTTATATATATTCGCGCGATCGCGCACGAAAGCTCGAATTTATGCATTAGAAGCGCGAATACCTTTGTACATGTTGATAAACGAAAGTAATCTAGACTAAGTAAGTGTAACTAACGCTATGAACGAAACAATATGTCATCATACGTATTGCATTAGGTACATGTATTATCCTTTTTTCATTCTGAAAATTTATATAGTTTATATTTACATGTGTGCCTTCTCTAATCAGATTCTCTATATCAGATTACTGATCTTTTTATAATTATTTTAAAAAATTGCATTAAATAATAAAAAAAGTTGTATTAAGAAGATTGAATTTTTTAAATGTTTGAAAAATGAAAATAACGCAAAAATAATATAACTTAAATAAGGTAAATGTTTCAGTGATCGAATATTATACCATTTCCAGATACTTGTACAAAATTTATTATTATTAATCTCAAATGCTTTTTTTATTGCAATATTATAATTTAATTGTATTTAAAGATTATACAGTTAAATTATAATATTATATATTTAAAAAGAAATTTGAGATTAATAATGATATAAATAAATATAGTTTTGCATAAATGTTTGAACAGAGGTACATGTATCTGTCTGGGTTACAACAAAGGAACATTTACCTTATATTTTATTTCACGTTCATCTCTTTCACGTTGTCATGTGTAAATTGTTTACTTTTCCGATTCCTATAAATTTTTCAATTTTTCAATTTCCGGAGGCTAATTTTAAAGAATTGAACAGAATTGATCTAGCCTTTCAATCTGCTCTTTGTATGAAGAGAATTTACTCCTTATTTACACGAACCGTTTTTCCTGTCGCTATGTAACACGGCCATGTAACGAAGTTGCATTCTCGTGTATAGACGATGTACACACATTATTCTCCGTTATACGACGTGTCTGTCGTACTATACACGACTGCGATAGAATTAATTCTAGTATACAAAATACGTTTGACAGTCTAGATTTTACCACGGTGTGAATAAAAGCATTAATATATTTTGCAAGAGATATTCGCGCAATAGAATTTGGCAAATAATAAATCTCGTTTTACACCAGCACGAATGGGAATATAATAAATAAATGCAACAGAAATATGAGAACATACATCGATTCCGGATGGTATAGTGGTCACGTAGAAAGTATTTTCAGCTGATACGTGTATTATATATTTCTATTATATATATGTAATCTAGTGTAAATGATTATTTTCTGCCATAAATTTTCTTTAAAATAGTCGTTAAAAATGTTAATAAAAATTTAACGTTTCTATCGCAAATGTTGATTGAAAATTATAACGTCTTTAGTCATAACGGAATTATTTATTTTGATAAAAACACATTGTACCTATACTACATCAATTGTCATTAGCAACATTATATATAATAATAGACATATCAACTTAGTGAAAAAAATTCCAAAATATTTTAGAGCTTGAAGTCTCTAGTTCGTTATCTCTTTTTCTTGCGTCATTCATTTACACCAATCTCGTAGAATTTGTACTAAATCAATCGTTATATAAGTCCACCAGAAATATCGTATCCGGACTCTGAAGGGCATGATTTTCCGCAACGCGGAATCCGAATCCGTTTTGTTCTCGAAGACATCTCGCATCGTTGGTTTTCCAAGTCGATGCGCTACTGCCACCCTTACCACTGTGGAAGAGAGAATTGTGTCGACGAAAAATCCCGAGAGGATAGCGCTCGTCGTAGACGCCGCCGTCATGGTGTGCTTTCAATTTTTGAAAAAAACAAACCACCAGAACGGTGCGGGTGTCACAGCTTGACAGGAGTCACACAGCACAGCACTCTCCTCCTCGTGTCCTCCCTTTTCTCCTCTGCTTACATGACCACACTAGCGAGCAAACACACCGGAAGCCGCGGATATATCCCTGCGGTCATTGGCCGGCCGCAAAACCGCGAACCGTAACTCAATTAATCCGGATTGATCCGTCGGTAACATCCGAACGCGCGTTGCTGCCATAGGACGATTGTGTGCGTTTATATATGTATATATGTAGATCGATCAAAGAGAGAGAGAGAGAGAAAGACGAGATGATGTATATTCTCTTCTTGGTGATTATCTCGTGCTGCAATAATAGCCAAGATGATCGCATTCGAACTGTCCTTCTGACCGCAGTAACCGAAACTTATAGCTTTGCGATCTTCATGACAGAAATAGACTGTTAGATATCAAAGGAGCAATCCAATCTTATGAGTTAAATACTATTTTGTTATTTTTAATATTCATGTGTCAAAATGTAAATCAATCCATTTAAATGATTAGTTTCAAAGTAAACAACGTGTGTATTAATGTATACACTTGGTAAGTACTAAATTAATTTGAGTCAAATGTAATACATTCTCTTGAGTTGAATTGTTTAACTCCATTATCTCAGTTAAACAATAGCGACATATTGAATAGGGGCAGTATAACAATCTGTAGAAATGATTAACTCAAACTGAATACAATTTGATATTATGAATTTAACACTGCAGAAAATCGAAGATTGAATTCTGTCATGTTAAAAATACGCTGAGAAATTCCAAAAATTTATCCCCCCCCCCCAGTCTAGTTGGAAAATCTCGCTTAAATATTTGATATTATAAACATGCAGGAATTATGTATTTTAAAACTTTACCCGGTTAAATTTCATACTGCGATTAGAATTTTTGACGGCTTTCTCTACTGTCATTTTAAATATATAAAGTTTCAAAAATGTGCAATTTTTCATCTTTTTACCATCACATTCTATCGATTAGTGTGTTATCGGTTATTATTGAATACTTGTATTTATTTTTAGCTTTTGTATTTCATCGTGTCTCGACATGACCTCTATACTTTTAACAATGTACTGTTATCAAATCATTAGATTATATCTTGATACATCGCTTCCCATTTATGGATTTTTATGAACTATACACACCCGTTGTAAATACACTCTGCAGTTTCCTGATTATTCGAAATGGTGATAATTTATAACATGTATTATGTAAGAAATTAATTATGCACGCGATAGATAAACTAACGGTAACAATTACGCCAATTATAATTATCCCGTCATTATTAATCGCCCTGTTTATTCCTGGGATTAAACGAAAGTGTGAGTTATCACGCGTCGGCGACCGAATGACTGTTATTTAACGCATAAGCTACGCGTACGCATCCCGCGCTGATTTATTTCTACGCCCGCAATGGAAATATTGCGACACTTTCGCAAACAACCTCATTTAACGCCGTAAACATACCAGAGCCCCTCTGGTAAAATTGAATGCCGGCATTTTTTTTACCGTACGTATTTGTGCGAGCGTTTCGACCGTTCGCAGTTGCAATCTCGCCCTTTTCGCGGTGTTTCAAAGGCGCACGACAACAACGACGATTCTTCTCAACCTACATCAGTTGAAATCGCGATTGCAACCAATATATTCCGCACAATTTTTCCTCGCATTCTTTTTACAAGTTCTAGATGGAAAGTTATCACGATATCGTTAAGTAATGTTGTATCATTAAAAATGAATAATTGGAGTAGAATAGATTTATGGAGTAGAATAGATTTATGAATGTTACACGCGCGAATTTATTTTTTATTTAAGAGATACGATTTTAAATATTGTTGCGATGAAAACATTCTCGTTCACATGCAATTAATTGAATTTATCAATAATTGGCTTTCTCGATTTAACGGTGCGAATAAAATGTCGATATTCGTTTATAACGAGGGTAATATAACGTCGCAATCGTTATTTTGCGACCCAGAGACTTTTATGTTCATTCACGTGAATGTCGAGACGTGTGATTTGCAGTCGAAAATTTTTGTACGAATCGATTCGAACCGTAAAAAAAGAAGAATTCCAGTAAAAGCAGCTGTCTCTCCAGACGAGTGCATATAGGAAGGTACGGATAAGGAGAAGGCTGCGGAAATGAAGATAATAAGTGGAGTGAAGCACTAGAAAATCTCTTCAGCGAGTTCCATCTTAAAAAGAGCCGAGAGATCGGAGGTCGACATATATCCGGATATCGTACAAGGAATATTAAATACCAGCCCTTTTTTTTTGGTGATATTCATCCGTATATATGTCCCAGTCTTTCTCTCTCGTAAAATTTTTAGTTGTTTCATAAAATCGACGTAAACGAATCTAGCAATATTGCGTTCGCACGCTGTTACAATAACGATATACAGGCTGTTAAATCCAATTAAAGCCGTGCATTTGTCCGATTTTACATGGCAAATTGATTAGCGCCTATCGGTCTCGCTGTCGGGAACACATTGAAAAACGTATATTATAGGAGAATAATGTTTATCAAATGATCGAATATCATATCGTACCATCAACGCGAAATATATTACAGTCCCTTACACACTGCTGCATATCAGTTCTGTGATTCATGTTCCATTTTCTGAGGGGAGCAAGTAATATCCAGACATCACTTTCTCTGCGCAATAACAATAAGTTCGCGAAGAATTTATCTCAGTCGAATTCCTCCATCCGTGGGATCTCCGAGTTTTTCAGAGACGCTTTAAAAAATGGCCGTATCTGAGAGCGTCTCTATCCTTAAATGGTATGGCGTATGAATATCTTTCGTCGCCGCGGTCGGATCAGATGCGGAGAAACTCACCTCGAGAAATCACCGTGCGTCTGTGAGATAAACCGAGCTCGACGGAGAGCGAAGAGGTCCCTACCCCGTAAATCCGTGAAGGGAGAATCCGATGATATGTCACGCGCTGATCCGCCATAACAGAGACGTCGTCGCGATTTAGAAAATACACCCATTTCAAACGGGACGAATACCTATATTTTTATAACGAACTTAACATTTTTATCTATAACAATAAGCGTTTAATGTAAGAATTTTTGCTTGCGTAAGAATAGCAAACAACGATTAACGGCACCGCAAATTTTATACCTCCGGTAAAGCTCGGTGAAATATTCCCAGAATATTTCTTAAGCAAAGCAGAAGGCTTCATAAAGCGAGAGAAAGAAAAGACTAGAATTCTGGGTAAAAATCTGAATTTCTTTATTACGCGTCTTTGGCGAAATATTACGTGCATGTTTTTAAAGAGAAATTTAATTTCGCAAGTCATTTTTTATAAATATAAAAACGCTAAGCAGGGTTATTTTAAGAATTAAGGTTGTTAAACGTTAATACTGAAGTGATTCTTGTCGACATTTCGAAAGACGGCGACCATTGTTACAAAGCACCCCGGCGTAAAGTCCTAATTTAAATAAGATGAGGAAGTGAGCGGACTCTTTTTCCGGCGTACGTTTTTGCTTTTCTATGCCGCGGGGTAAACTCCTTTTGCAAACGCCGCGAGACTCGTCTGAAAGGCAATTATCTAGAAAGACAGCGAGGATTGTGGAACCGACGGGAGGACACGTCATGAAAACACTGGAGATCGTTGGAAATTACGCAGGAATGTAGGTACAGTAGCTAACGAGTAGCGCAAATGTGAGAGTTTTTGTTGTTAATTGTTAAAGAGTTTCATCAATTCGCTCGTCGCAGCTATAATGCACGGAACGTTCATTGGCGTTCAGTTAGATTTACTTCAAACGATATAATGGGAGTTTTAAATCAATTTGATTACATGTCTGTCTATTTGTTTCTTATTCACTTTCACGCCATTCATAACAGATATTTCACGCGATAGAACCGAGGCGACGACGGAATTATTCGCATTATTAGATCTGTTCTTTTTATCTGAACTTCTTGCACAGTCAGCTTTTCTCTTTTTCTCTCCAACTCTATTAGATATCAAAGGAACAATGGCAACCCAAGTTCTTGAGTTAAATAACATTTTGTTATTTTTAACTTCCATATGTGTCACAATATAAATCAATTTCTTTGGTTAGTTTCAAAGTAAACAGCATCCATATTAACATTATGCATATAGTAAATAATAATTAAATTTGAGTTTTTGATATTTTCTTGAGTTGAATTATTTCTATTGTTTTAATTAAATTAATAATGTATTATAGTAGTGGCGACTTATAGAAATGATTAAAAATAAAATGATATGATATTATGAATTTAACTGTGAATATAAAAAGAAAAAGAGGAAAGATGACTCTTCAAGAAGGTTCAATTAAAAAGAACAGGTCTATTGTCGATTTTCATCGATACTTTTACTTTCCTTTACTTCCTCCTTTTACTTTTATCTTCCTCGGGAATAACGACGAGAGAAGAACGGGTTGGTTTTCGTTCGTAGATGTTCGAATACTTCGGCAATTTCCTCCGGTTTCTATTCTCATGGGAGACCATGTCCGCCGCGCGATTTCTTCCGTTTTTTTTTTGCGCGTCAGCTTGGGTTTGACCGTAAAAAGGAAAAGCGGTACGCGTGGGAATATATATATGAAAACGGTAATGCCGACTTAACGTGTCGTAATACGGCGCTCCGTCGCGAGCTTTCCACGCGCAAACTTTCCGCGTGGAACCGAAATGCACGAAGTTTTCGGGCTTACGGTATACACGCAAACCGACGGCTGCCGCATTGTTAATTCGTTCCACTTAATATCCTTATCCCGTTACGTCGCTTTCCTTAATCAAGGATGCCTCGCAAGCGCGCCGAGGAGATTTTTACCTGTGAGGAATGCGCGCGTTGTAAACGCATGTCGGAGAATATCCGCTGTAAAATTTCGTAATGATTTTGTAAACATGATAAAAACTAAGCATATCCTTTTCTAACAATATATTTCTAAACAACATATTTCCTTTTCTCTCGTATTACCCTACCGGCACTTCTGTTATATATTATTATAATTAACACACACATAAATTATTTTACACGATACGTTCTGTGGATCGTGTGATGTTTTCTTCGCGAATTCCAATTGAAAATACAACTGATTACACATATAACATGAAGTAATTAAACATGCAGGGTCGGTCTGAATCAAAATGTAAACGTGTAATTGCACGTGATTTGTAACAGGCGGGGGGATGTTTGATAGCCTATTAAATGTAAATGAGTGCGCTGGACTTGAAACGCACAATCGATGTTATTATTTGCCCGGGAAACGTGGGAAACATTTTTAAACTTTGCCATTATTGATATATAAGTAACTGTAGAAACAAATCGCGTTTCTCTATCATGAGTTTCCATCGAATCTAAATAGGGTCTGTGACATCGACGTTTCGTGTGCCAATAGTGAGTCGTCTTACATGCTTGCTGAAATAGTACGCGGTGCGACAAGTTAATGAGCAGCCAATCGACTGAATGTAAGATAAACCAGCGTAATTCAATTTGAGAGACGTCTGAGAGAGATTCCCTATATTGCGGACTCCTCGACATTTATGTCGCGATCAAAGAGACATTGAAACAACAGGAAAAGGACACCGTCATCGCTGTCCTCGTCGTCGATGTCGGCGTTGGCGTGGAAGCGCAGAGAGCAGAGCGAAAGTACATTTTCATAATCGAGTCAAGTACTCTGCAGTGCGTCTATGCCAGAAATTTCGCGGAGGGCTCAAGTGCGCCCGGTGTCTTTTACATTGCTATGTATATATATATATATATATATATATATATATAAAGGAGATATCTTGAGTCGAACGTAAAAAAGATTATTGGATTTGCCATGGATAATGGTTGCGTTCGTATTGGTGCATTTCTTCCGCAAGAAGCAGAATCTTTTCTTCTGTCTTTCAGTTCTCTACTCTTTTTTTTTAATCTTTACCGACATTATAGGATTACGGGGTAATTACGAAAGTAATTTATGTTCCTATCGCTTCTTTATTCGCGAGTCATAATCTCGCTCGTAATTAGTAATCGTGATTTCCGTAGGGACTGCATCGATCTTCTTAAGCTGTTTCGAAATTCTAAGGAGAGATGATAGGAGGGCTTATATACTGTAACTTACTCCTTCTGATGACTAAATTATGTTTTCATTTCGACTACTCTTGATTTTTCTCACATACTTTTCGTTGAAATGATTACATTAGACATGCTACATGGCAGTTTACAGTACCTAAACAATAACAAGCAATTTCTATCTAATAAAAAATTATGTCTGATTTCTGAAGAGACAAAACACTTGTGTTTAAATTATTAATTATAATATATTTCACGATTCATTTTTGCATGTAACATTTTATCGTAATTTTATCCCAATATTATTGGTCCGTAAAATAAGGATCATATAATTTCGTGTCGGGAAGAAGTAGAATAAAGCGAGTATACTCTGTCGTTGAATAGAGAGCGTCTGTTCAACGAGCGAGCTTTGAAGATCGTTTTCGGAGCGGATGATAGAAATAACGGCCGATTTGTCCAAATTCCCGGAAGTCCTGCTTCCTCCTTCAGAAGGAGAGGACGATCGGCGCGAAATAGGATCCTTTTCAGAAAATAGAGATTGTAGAGAAGAACCTGTCGTAAATTGCATCTTCTCTTCGTATTCGTTACGCGGCTTTCTCTCGCTTACGTATAAACCGTCATCTTGTCGAGTCCGCCTTGAGTGATCGATCAAGGGATTTACGACAACGTTAAGATAAACCTCCTCTTTCTGTACGCGTGGCGTACCCACGTCATCTGTTTTGTAGCAGGAAGGGAATTAATTGCGCTAAGGATGTTCGCGCAGTTCGCAAAGCGCTGCGAGCGGTATTGCAAAACGGGACGCCCGTCCTGTACAAAGCTCCTACCCTAGCCAAGTTTAACTATTTTGGGATAACGAAAGGCTCATTATATATTACAAGACTTCCTTCGTCTTGTTGCGGAGAGTTTGATAAGCATTGACTTAAAGTTCCGTGCGTCTCGACAAGGGGTCCCTTAACTCGAGCAATAAACGGGATTTCGCAGTTTCTATTGAATAATCATAAGTGTAATACTTTACGCTTGCCGCGTAATCCAGCGTCTCACGCGTCTGAATATGCATGAATCCATTGCGAGTCGCGCGCAAACCAGGCTGCTACTTAAAATAATTTCGCGAAACACTTTGCAAAGAGCTATTTTCAACGTCTTTCCGATTATACTTCTGAAAACGACCGAGTTTTAGCCCGTGATATATTACGCTCATTAACTTCTCATTCTTTTTCAAATTTATGTTGTCAAAGAATTTTTCTGATGATATAACACGATAAAGAACTCATTCTTTTATATATATATATATATCACATAAAGCAGAGAAATGATACGGCCACGATGGATGAGACCATAATTTTTTTTACACAATTTTGTTTATGTAGTTTTATAGCATGAATCGGTCTTTCTTGAAAAACTATCAGGACTGATGCTTCTTTTACCGATATATAACAGTTAAATCGAAAGCATTAAACTCACGTGCAACATATCGTGTAGCATATTTATAGGAGATCAAATCAGAATTCATCTCAGGGCCATCGTAAGACAAGAAAGGAAATGAAAAAGGAAAGATGATAGACGAGGCAGTTTCGAATCGACGTTTAAAGCAACTTTTGAGATCTTCCTCGGATATTTTTGATATTACTTTTATTTAATACGAAAACATCTTTCATATGAAAATGAAACATTCTAATTTACGTATGTATATATAGGATAATCCTTCAATAAAGATTTTAATTTTAATTCTGATTAATATTTTTAACTTTAATTAAATATTTAAACGTTAATTAAATATTTTAACTTTAATTAAAACTTTAATTAAAACGCAACTCTTTATGATAATCAAAATTGTTATTTTTAAGCTATATAATTTTTTACAAGTCCAGACATTTCTGTGCGTATTAATTTATTTCACTTACGAATGTTTTATGTGTTAAATGTAATATAACTTCGAAGTGTGTTAAAAATTTGATAACTCGGTAAAAAGACGTTATTTTCTTGCACTTTTAAATGGCTGAACTCCTTTTGCTTAGTACATTGCTCTCGCGGTAACGTTACTTTTTATACGACGCATTTCATTAACCCCCGTCCCGGGAGTCTGCCACTACGTTTGCATACCACGTAAGAGTATGCGTAGGTACGTGACTAATTGCGAACAGCATTAAAAGGGCAAAATTTACGTGTTGCGAGACGACGGGCGCGATTACGGAAGCGTAGCGAGGATGACGACGACAACGACAACGATGTTGCGGGAGAATCTCACGTTGCATGCGTAAAGCTGGGGATCACGCTATCTTCCCTCTCTCCCCCTCACCGACTTCTCGTTCGTACCTGCTCGTAATCCTCCCCTGCCTTCCCTTATTTGCCCTCGGGGCTTCGAGCGCAAACAGCGCAAGGATTACATGCTGTTTGCCGTGAATTGAAGCTACCGTAAATTCCGCGGTTTGCCGACTTCGCGAAGCGAACGCACTCGCGATGCAGCGCGCGACGCCGATCTGCACATCGACCTGTCAAAGCATCGTGCGGAATTGTAAAAGCTATATGATATAGGAAAATATGGAAATACGTTGGAGAATTAATAGAATTAATGGAATTTCATACGGAAACGTGTGCTGCTATCGAATACTGTTATGGAATACTATGGAATGTTTTTTTCTTTCAGAAAAATACTAATTTTCGAAAACTGTACGTCTTTCTGGGTTTTTGCGCGTATAACCTATATTTGAATGTTAAAAAGAGCCAGCGGTATTTCTGTACATCCTTTATGACAAGTGAAATTTTATTAATGGAATTCCGGACGCTTTTCTCGTGGCACAGTCCGACGCAGATATTTGTTTTGTCGTGTATAGATAGTTGATGTTACGCAATATGTGCACCATTAACCGGCCATTTCTTTTTTTTATTCTCGCGAATGGAATGATTTCACTATGTGAATACAGGTCGGGTTTCCGGGTAATTCCGGATAATGATCAAAGCCCTGGTGTCTGCTAATAACTGCATTAGTACGTTATACGTATGATAATTAAACGTGGATGACTAGTATGTGCGCGACTAGTTCATTGATATTAAATCACTGTTTATATTCGAATAATGCGACAATAAATTTTATCGTAAGTAATTGTCGGTTGCTTTTCTTTAAATATATAATCACGGATTATGAAATAATTGTGAGATTTTGCGTAAAATCAAAAATTATTTAATCATTTAATTTTTCCTATGTTTATTAAGAAATAAATAGTTTTATTTTGCAAGCAAAATTTTGTGCAATTATACAATATATAATAATATATTTAGTAATTTCAGAACTATAGATATCATATTTAAAAAAATATATATATATTTTTTAGTATTTTAATAATTATAAGTTAAATGATAAGTTGATGTGTAATTGTTAACGAGTTTTTCAAGCTGATATGCTGTTTAATGGATAGATTGTAATTGAGTTTCTATTAAAAATGCGTAGTTTTAGTTTGATTGTAAAGCGAAAAAAGCGAAGAGCAGCCGCTTTGAATGGAAAAAAAAATGGTCGAGTGGCCGCTCTAACAAGAAAAAGGCGCGTCGTCCGTTTTCATTCTGCTCGAATAACAATGGCTCGTTCTCACATGGGATTCTCATTAGAAAACTCGTGAGCAGATTCGATCTCCATTAATGGAGGCGACCACCTGCCTTTTCCATTGCGAAAAGTTGTTTTCGCCCCGTTCTTCCCCAAATCCACGTCGGCATCGAGAGTGTATTCCCATCGTGCCTCCATAAATATATCATTTGATTTTTTCTAAATATTTTAGTTTTCTGACCGAAAAGCCGGTTTATTTATTGATATGTTCTTTTTTTTATAAAGTGAATTCTTTTCGTTCATGAAGCGAATTCCTTTGTTTTCATCACCAATGCGAGAACGTAAAACTATTTTATTTAGAAAGAGAATAAGAGAAAATATAAAAAATACAGTCTAAGGCCCGACGTTACTCTCTTTATCTCTCCCTCTCCCTCGGCTTTAAAGAGAGAAAATAAAAGTTTTAAGCGTTCGTTTAAAAAAATCAAAGTTACATTGGTGCAATTGGACCTAAGAAAATCGAATTAAGAAGAGTCTTACTCTCTCGCTTTCATTTTTATTCCTAAATGATTATTGGATTTGAATATCCAGTGGTCATAATGTGCATGCTCAATTACCCCCATTGTCCTCGCGATCGATACCGACACAATCGATATACAATAGGCGTTCTCGTTTGTTTGCCAACCTTTGTGGACACCCACAAAGCTGGACGCGACTACGTGCTTGAAATTACCAGTGTAATCGACAGCATAGATCATCGGTACGTCTCCGGTAAACGAATGGTAACAGAATGCAATGGAATTTCAACAGCGTAAATCTCATCCGATCAACACTACCGCCACTTCCACGGTAGAAATCTATCGCAAAAAAGTATATATTTTATTTTTTTATACCGTTACTCCGTTTTCCAAACATCATTATGATTAAATTCATTCTTGACTAAATTAAACCTTGAAATTAAACTAACATTTTTTTTTAGTTAAATCAGAATATTTGCAATTTTATTTTTGAACCAAGATTTTCGTTCTGCATAAACAAACCGCGGCTCTTTTCATCATTTTCACCAAAAACATTAAATTTTAAAAATGATGTTTGCGAACGAGAAGATAATATATAATATGATCGATTAGCTTTTATTAATAAACGCCAAGTTTTAAATTAATAATTTATTAGTGATAAATTATATTTCTTGATTAATTACACTACTTGACAAAAAGTCACTTTTTTTCTCTCTGATGTGCCACATAGTACCTACCTCGAAGATTTTTCACGGTAAACACGATGAATTAGCGCAAAATTCGCGTAGACTATATACTTAGATCAGGATTTTTAGTAATTTGGAGTGTAATAATAAATTGAAGTGATTTTTGGTCATTGTCACACACTCCAATTTATTCCAAATCCTGATGTACTATGCAAATTTTGCCAGTGGCAATGCGCGCGAAAAAAATCTTCGGAATACGTATTATGATAGGAGAGACTTCGAATGTTGAACAGTGTTACTTATATATAAAAATCTTATGAAAGAAAAACACTCCTACTTGTACTCTCTAAATCTCTTAGAGTGAAATCAAACTCCAAAAGATTGAAAATTGAGCCAGTCTTTGAAAAAGGAGTGAAAATATTTTTACCTTTGAAAAAGAGAAGAAAATTTTCATTCTTTTGAAGTGAGATTTTATTTGTTTGGAGTAAGATTCACTCCAAAGGAATGAAATGTCACTCTTTTTTTTTTTGGAGTAAGATTTCGTTTCCTTGGAGGGAAGAATTCTCATTCCAAAAGAATGAAACTCTGCCACTCTTTTTTAAGGGTGAAAATATTCTCATTCTTTTTCAAAGACTGGTTAAATTTTCGCTCTAAGAGAGTTAGACGGTAAATTTTTAAAGAGAGCTCGAGATGAGAGAGTCGTAAGGTTTATTTTCGTTGTGTACTCGGCGTGCTGTGTATCAAGCTGTTCAAGGGTGCGCGGTCCCTTTGTAATTTCAGGACTGACGGTACGCGGCGCTATAATAAAGTATTCGTTCTCGGTTCGCGTCTCGCGCGGTTTCTGTTTCTCCCTGCGCGTCTCTAGCTTGGCCTAAGTAAATACTTGACGAGGCTGTAAACCTCAATATTGCGCCGCCTTCTCACTGCAGACGACTGTGCATACATCTGTCGAGCGAACCAAGCGAACGAGGAAGTTACTGGTGCCAATTGGACTGAATCGTGCTTAGAATCGTACGAGTACGTTCTTATTCCTTAAGATAGAATTGTCTCGTTTATTAACTCTGAACCTCATGTAACGTATAAGTTACGTCTCAGTTTTGTCGCTGAAACATCTTTTGTCGGTCGAACATCTAATTTTCATTTGCGAATAACAAATGCGTCCGTATAGTTTTTTAGAATTATGCGTGACGTATATTTAGAAAGATTTATTTTACCAATATTTTATCACGATTACCTTTACATGACTATTTTACAAAGGAAACGAGATATATCTTATCGTTCTCCATGACAGCCGAATTGCCGAACGTTCTTGAGGTTTATTGGATATCGCTCCATCTTCCGTGTTAGTTTATCAAATATATATATTTTCTGTTTGATAGGATAAATCTATCAGGTTCGCTTTCGTGTAAATAGATATATCAATAGCCCCCCTCCCCTTCTTCCTCCCTCTCTCTCTTCCACCTGACCGGAAATTTGTGAATTTATCGATGTCCAATTTCGCTGGATTTTCGCAATTTATATAGAGTTAGTTCTAATGAACGAAAAAACATAATCATTTTAATTACTCGATTACGATTTTACGAAAACTATTGTAATTTCTTGATGAATTTGAGTTTTTTTTATTTTGAGTACGATAATTGGGGAAAATTCGCGATGTCTAACTGCAACGAGAATAATATAACGTAAACATTGCAAATGATTACCGCATCTGTCTGAGAGCGGTCTAATTATCGGTTCACTTCGACTACACGGGTTCAACGCGTTTATTTAGCGCGCTGTAACGTGCAGTGATCGTTTCTAGTAAACGAGATTTCGTTAGGCAAGAGAGAACTGTCTCGTCGGAACATTGCCGTAGCTCTTTGTGCTTATGGCGATTTTGCGGAATTAGTTACGAATTGCCAGACGAATTACAATGACAGTTTCCGTCTGTCTCTGGCAATCTCTGGTTACGGCACGGGTAGACGAAATAAGCAGTTTGATTTCTCGCTTGCGTACTTTCTAATTGTCTGTGCACAGCCAGGAGTGCAGCATTCAGATAAAATGTCAGCCCCACAATAATAATGTATATTCCTTTTCTCGATTCTTCATATCGAAGTGACTGAGAGATGTGATTAACTCTACTTTTAAACGAAACTAGGCGAATAAAATTACATCTAACGAAAGATTTAAAGATGAATCAATGGTAGTAGTTTCACAATTCTCTCTTTTTGTCTTCCGGGGAGAAGCGTTTAAATAACGTATTCGATCGTATCGCTGATATATATTTCAATCGCATTGTTAAAATAGAAAGTAAATGGATAAGTGTATACGTAATTTGATCATTATAAAATATCCTTTCATGAGAATGTTGGTCACATTATTCTTTCAGCTTATTAATCGTTATCGACAAATATCATCGTACAATTGAATGAAATTCATATCAAAGGGAATGCGGTATCGTGCACCAGGTTTAATACGAAATATTCGCATAAAATGCTTTTATCTCGATTTCCGCGAGAGTATAAATTATCGCGTAAATCACAGTGATTTTAAATGTGAATTAGAGCGACGCGAGTGGCGCAAGTCTTTAGTCAGTTTAATCCCTATCAGCTTTCTAAGAGATTCTATCCATCAGTATGATTAGGGAACAGCCAAATAGCAAAAAACCGGAGACGATCGACAGTAATGCACTCACTTTCTTATCCCGAGATATGAAAAAGAGAGATGGATGGATTACCACTTAAATCTCTTTTCGCTTTAATGCATTGTTAATTGTCAGCTCGAAATATTATTTATTACGCATCGTGGCGTCATCCTGTATCGAGTATCATGCGAAAGAAAAACGATTTTTCAAAAAAACTATTTTTTTTACAGTAAAAGCCAATTTTTGGACTAGTCCCACAAGTTGATCAATTCATCATGCAAGCGCAAAGCGCTTGTCGTTTATTATATTTTTAAGGTAATCGGAGCCTGTCAAAGCGGCGAATCTGTCCAATTTTTTTTCAGCGAAATATTTTCAAAGGGTACGCAAAAAATGAGAGTAAAAAGAGCACGTGTGTCACTTGGAACGAGTAAAACCGCGGGGTCCGTCACCAAAAATGCGAATTAATGTAACGCCTCGCTCAGTTCGTTTTTCCCCCTTTTTTTACGCTTTTACAGTATGTTTGGCATCACCATGTTCGGATTCCTGCATGAACGCTATTTTCGCTTTTGAGAGTCCCCGGAAAATTTCACAACGCTGCGCACGAAGGGCTTCAGCTCGCAGAAATATTTCTCCCGACGGAGTAATTTAGTTGTTAGAGAATTTTTGCGGCAGATTCGCGTGCCGACGATAAAATATAAATTCAACCGTGCAAACGTGTTTCTATGAAGAATTTCAGCCGTCCTACTTCTATATACTTTAATGACATCTCAATATAATCGCGAGGTGTAAAAGGAATTATCATGTTAATTGATATAGCCTTAGACTTAAATAATATTAATTGATATAGCCTTAGACTTAAATAATATTAATTGATATAGCCTTAGACTTATAGACTTAAATAATATAGCGATGCTCATACCTTTATATTACAATCGTCAGTATTAAATTAACACTTCTGTATAAATGTTTTTATTGCTTGTATTTCTGTGACTATCTTATGTCCTTGTCACTGTCTGATAAAAATATTCTGGTCCGGATGCGGTAATACAATATTTAGATTCTGAAATCGGATTCAAATTTCAATATCTCGAATATCTCAATAACAAGAAACGTAATGTCTGCATTTATTCAATAATAATAAATTTATCTTGGTGCAAAATATCAGGTTGGGAAAGCTTGATATTTTTGTTGAACAAAAATTGATTATTTAATTTGAGTGTATTTATTAATTGTAATTGCTGATTTATATTTTACTCGTGCATATTCAAATAAAATTAATCTGGTGAAATAAGATGGGCGAGACACGATTACCTTTATGATATACAGGCATAATTTTCGAATTCAGGTACGGATGAAACTTCCGCCGAAACTTCATATCCCGCGAGAAAGAGTCGTCACGATAAATCTCGCAAGATATACGGAATAACTTCTTATTGCCGGAACTCTGCGGACGTAAATCTCGCTCTCCATGTCGTCGCTAATTCTGACTATGGCGCGTCACATTTCGAATCGCGAATCAATTTCCGAAAATCGATAAAACTCGGAGAACTTTTCCTTCCTATTGGTGCTTTTGTTGAAACTTTGATCGAAGCGGCTACCATTTTATTCATTGATAGCATCGTGGTTAAATCGCACGGATTATACAGGATAAGAAATGATAATCAATAAATCGGATCTTATGAATATAATCTAATAAAACGGAAATCACAAGCAAATCTGATTTAATTGTGTAATTATTCATTATAAATTTCTTTATGGCCTAAACGACGCTTAATCATTATAAAATCGTTTGGTAATTTTAAGGTTTCCTCAACCGGGCTAATTCCAAAAGTTGAAACACGAGAATGCACAATCGCGCACAAAAGTTCGTATATAATATATATCAGAGAAATTCTGCTCGTATGTATCTACTCTCTCGCCTGCTTGCCTCTGCAAAAAGCTGTAATGGAGTTTCGACGTTTGTCGGCATTGTTTCGCTATTTTGTAAGCCATCGAGAGCGTGGATCGTCTCTAACGGATTGCTTGATTTTACGGAACGCCGAAGGGTGAAAATGCAAGTTAGCAGATGGGAACGTCTGTGTTCGTCTATTTACGATCCTGGAAAACATGCCATTCTCTCTCTCTCTCTTTGTAATCGTCTCTAGAAGCTCTTTGAGACTCTTCGGAACTCCACTGAAATCGCAAATGCTTCACTCGATTCTCTGCCTTTGCGCTCGTTGTCGCAGCTAATCATTCGCGCAACTAATTAGTTCTTACGCGTTCTCTAAGCGGATTTAATGTCGCGTGCGTTATAAGCGGATCTTCAATGTCATTATATTACGAATTTATTATATATATATATAAAATTGTATATAATGACTTATGAAATATTAAAGGAATTTATTTAGCTTTGAAAATTTAAAAAACAAAGATTTTTTTAAATTTTCGAAACTAAATAAATTCCGTTAATATTTCATGAATATATACAATTGTTGTATGTCTTTTATATATACAATAAATTCGTAATATAATGACATCGAAAATCCGCTTACAACGCACGCAACATTAAATTGTAGTATATTCAATTAATAATTGAACTTGAATTATTGACTTCTGTTTTTTGTATTTTTATACAACAATTTTATCTAATATGTATATATTTGCTTGGATTTAAAATTAGATGTTTTCAATACTAACGCGAATCATAATGGAATACCTTCTCATTCGAATTGGATTTGATTTGCGACGCAATCGATTTTCCTTATCGTTTTCTCTCGTTTCTCAAATTCCAGTGATGCAGCCGTGCTTGATAAATCGATTTTCATAGATGTGTATGGGCTTGTTTAGCCATGACAAACCAGATTTTCGTGTATTTCATATCACCTTTTCCCTGAGGGATTCGATTCAGTTTGTCAAAAATGTTGAAAGGCAAATGAAAGCTTTAAGGAGATTATTGGTCATCGATACATTTTTTTTTTAGTCCGACAAACGAAATACAGCAATTAAAAAAAATTCTGTTTGCCAAATTGAAAGCGCAGATTTATATAAAGATATTAATCTGTAAAAAATATTCGATGACACACATATAGTTTGTTTGTAAAAAGAAAAAAAATATATAAATAAGGGAATTAAAATATTTCCCAATAAGAATTTAGATAAAACGGTTTTTACATTTATCGAGCTCATGTATACAATGCTGCCGTTTAATTAACTTTCTTTCGTAATCTTTAATTCCAGTTCTTGTGGCGAAAGAAGAAAGCGAGATTAGTAAAGACTCGAAATTCCATTACAAATATAAGAAGAGGAAGCAGACGGATAAAAATCACAAAATGGATGAAAATCAACAACGGGGACCGGTATTTCGGTCACTCAACAGTCAACACGAATCCTTCGTCAGATTTATTAATACAACACCTCATACTATTACTTTATACTGGATGGATTATCAAGGGCAGGCAATTGATTATGGCGATCTATCATCTGGGGACTACAGGGAAATAAACACGTTTTATACGCATCCGTGGATTTTCGTCAATAAAGAAACGGGCGACAGGTATGTGTAATGACAATGATCATTTACTCGCCGATAAAAATAATTGTATCAGCAAAAATCCGTGTGCAATAAACTATTTCTGAATCATGGGTAATCATAGTTTGCACTATTATAGTTTATGATCATAAAAGAATAATCCATAAAGATAGATCATAAAAAGATTCAGTTTATTACCTTGAAAACAACTTTTATTGCCACAATTTGATTCTTAAAATGCTACAAAAGGAATGGATATAATATATTATCCATATTTCTAGATTAGTTGCATTATTTTATATCTGCCTAATTGCTCAAATTGTTTTATCTATAAAGTTTAGGTTTTTATGGATTATAATCCATTAATCCATTTGTATTTCTAATAGAGATTATCAAGAGATTAGTAAAATATTTTATATGACATTCGTCCGTTAGTCCACAGAGTACGAAATATTTTCGAAATATTGGCATCAAAATAGACGGATTAATAATGACTAGGGCAAAACGAAACAGGTATTTGGTGGGCCAGCGTGATGTTTTCTTTCCGGCGCCGTGGTTTCTCCAGTACCGTGGTGTTACGCAGGACAAACTGCCGCAAAGAATCGAGAGGACCAACGTGTACATCGTGCTACCGATGTTTACTCTACAGCAATTGTCACTGAGAGTCATCAAAAACTGTCTTACGTACGATTCGCAGGCTTTTCATCTTGATATTCCACGGAGTCTCCAGTTAGAGCTTGTTACAATGCTACCGAAGAAATCTCAACCTTCGTGACATGTTTTCTCGTAACGTACTATTGTTTTTACGCACGAGATTACGCACATTGGGGTCATACCGCGATTATAATAATTTAATCAAAACTTGGACATTTTTTTGTAATTTTCGCAAAGATGAAGGAAATATTTTAGGAGTATTTAAGTATTTCTTTTTTGTATGGAAAAAAATTGAATGAATCTTTTCGTTTCTTTTTTTTTTATAAATACACGTACAACTGTATACCGCAGATTATTTAATGTCGTTGCATTACAAGTGCAACTCTCAAAAATATTTATTATAAATATTTCTTTGATATTTCTTGGGTGCAAAAATGTATATATATTTAATATAACGCATCGAATGTTGTAGAGCTTTTAGGATTAATGACAAAATGGGGGTGCATTGGTATCCAGTACTTCTTTACTATCCGATCGAATAACCGGATATCATTAGTATCCAGTAATATATATTTCTGGCTGAAATTTTATATTGAAAGTTTGTGTTGTTATTGATGCAGAATTCTATTCTTTTTTGTTGAACTTCTTGCGCAGTTTATGGTTTTGCACAGTTTATGCCGATAATCGAAATAGATTTAAAAAAAAATGAGATGTTTGCGAAAATTTGAATGCCTGGTTCTTCGCGTGGAGCATTTAACTTGAAATTTTGTATAAAATATATTTTTTTAATTTAGAAAAATTCTTTAAAGAATCAAGATATAAAAAAAACAGTTTGTTCGCAAAGTTGTCATTTTCATGCGTATTCATCTCGCAAGCATTTTATATTCATAAAATCATTATTTATAAGAGCGCTCGGTTATATGCCATAAGATATACACCGTTGTGTTTAATACGAATAAATTTCACAATGAATTCCATTGGTATCCTAACTCTGTACAACGATTTCAACGCCACTCAGGAAGTTCCAGGAAAATCGTCGATAATAATCTGAACTCGTTTCCGCAATTTGTTAGCAGAGTTCCGAAGGTATTAACCGGCTCCTCTTCTGCGCCTCGTCCTTTTCGCTCCTTTCACATTCCTCTCGTTTTCCACGTGAGTTCGATAGATATCCCGAAAAGTTTCCTTCGTTAATTAACTGTTAGTCAAGTATGGAGTCAAGCATGTTCAGAAATAAAATGTGTAGTAATGGATCCATCATCGAAATGTAATTTTTGTCAAATACGTCACAAAAATATTGTAATAAAAATATATTTACAGTTATATAAAATACAAAATATGTATGTTAAACTTACACAGAAACTGTATAGAAAAAAATATATTTTTAAATAATACCTGACTGTCAAATGATTTACACATTGAAACCTTCAGAAACTTTTATTTCAAGGAATCCATGTGTTTTGTAAGAGAAAACTTGCTTTTTGTAGCCGGAATAGTCGCTGAAATGAAATTTCAGTAAAACTTGATAAAAAATTTGACTATTCCACGAAACGCGAGTGTATGAAATATACATTTTTACTGCATCTTTCAGTACATATATTTTTATTATGTGCTCATATGTAATAAGAGATCGCAGGCGATTGAGAGAGGGGTATGGAGAGGTGGTGCAAAGAGGGCTGTCGGTAAGTCAATTTCCACCGCGGTTATTCGAGTAGTCAGCAATCGATTAAACACGCGCTAAATGGACTCTGGTCACTTCCTCTTAATCCATCCTGACCCTAATGGGTTTTAAACCGTCGCGGAATGTCATCGAACAACCAGTCTGCGGTCAAACTTGCCTATTTGGGATTAATATCCGTACATAACATAAATTCCGTATTTTGATCAGAGAGTATGTGAAGTTGACTCCTAATTAAAATCCTGTCATCGATAATGGAGTTGACAGTTAAAAGGAATGAACGGAATTTTAGGTATTGTTGTTCGATTATAATGTGAATTTTTCGAGAGTGCATTTTTACATTCGTTCGCAATATTTATGGGATGCAACAAAGAAAGGAGAAAACGGAGGAAAAAATAAAGATTGTGATCTATACAATCATTTCAAGAATACGAAATTGAGAGAAATAGAGGAAGACAAAGAAGAGTTGTGAAATTAAGGCAGGCCGTGGGAGCAACTAAAAATTTCTGTCATCTCGACATGTACAATAATTAGATCGAGATACTGATTGTAAATCTTGAACAAAGAACTAATTAAATGTGAACTACATATAAAATATCATTAGCGTGCTAACAATTCCCAAGTTGCTCTCTGCTCAAAAAAATACTACAAAAAATACTAGATTTTAATAAATATAGTATTTGGTTTGAATAGTCCTAAATAAATATTTAAATAAATGTAAATAGATATTTATTTGAAATGTAAATAGATATTTATTCCAAAAACTATTAACTTGATTTAACTATTATTTTTTTATTGAGTAAATATTTACTGTAAGCAAATGTTTACTTACTATTCAATACCATGTACCATTCAAAGAAATATGTATTAAGAGTTAATAAATTTTGTTTTTAGTGAACAATATCTTATTCTATTTATAATAATCAAAGAACAATAACAAATAAATGCATAGTTTTAGCGTTTTAGAACTATATTGGAATTTGCGAATTTTTTCCATAGCCCCCATATATTTTTTTCACGCGCGTAAAAGTTTTTCTTTCTTTTTATTGAAAATTTAACTGGCTGCTATTTATTTTTCGAGCGTTTCGGTGCTTGAAACTTTAAATATTTCTACCCGGTTGCGGGAATCGGTCGTTTCGAAAGTTACGGTGAGACGATTTTATATTGGGACGTGCTTACACGTATCTTCCGTAAATTTTGCGATCTTCATTGCGTACGAATTTACAGGTTGACCAGTACGTCTATTCCCGTGGGATTTAATGCGGTTAACTGAGTTGATCGCGATCAATTCCAAGCGGGCCAAATTCAATGGTAAATATAGAAACGTTACTGCCTATTCCCATGGAAAATCTGTTTGATTGTATTAAAATTTAGCAATGGATTCTCTCGACGATGAACAGTATCTAAATTTAAAGCATGAAGCATATCGCTTGACGCGTGAACTTTGACTTTTCGATTAATATCAATGATAAGAATATTTAATCATTCCTCCAAATCAGTTCGGTCGCTTCAAATTTTGATTAATAAACCACGTTTGCAGCGTTGGTATTTTAATGGAATCAAATTAACCGATTCACATCGTTGATTCTTAAAAAAGACCTCGAAATGTGTCGCGCTTGTCGATCGGCGCCGTTCGATTTAAATATTGTATTAATACGATCGTTGATCTCTAATACGTTGAAACTATTTCAAGAAGAACGATCCTGGCAGATCGCAAATGTACTTGGCAGATTCGTAGAGTTCATAGCTGAAGTTTGTTGTTACACGAGCACTTCGACGTCGTCGCCGTACCAACGGTATCCGTGTTCCGGAGCTCGGGTTTAATACTGGTTTAATCATGACCGGGTCCGCGAAGTTCGTCGTCTGTGGTTTTTGGCTGGTGCATAATACGCCCCCCGCGGAAGATCGTACAAACAGTGCGCGGCGAAAACCGCACGATTCCCCGAGGTGCAACCATTTCGATTACAACCATGAAACTGCACCGCATAACGGCGCAAACCGTCATGGCGATTGCTGCAATAGCGTACAGTTACAATGCCAACATGCAAATAGTTATGCTGTGCGGGGAGCTCTCAATTTTTGAGGACCGGCTGTGTCCCACACGTATGAATCGACGTCGATTTGTATCGCGAAAAGTTTTCAATTTCATTCGAAAACGTGTGGTATGCGAATAATGGATTTGTTGTACAAAACAAATATTTTTTTTTTTTTCAAAATTGATATTGTATTTATTTTTTCTAACATACTTGCTTCTCTACAATTTGTCGAAATATTCTATTAGGTGTTGGAATTAATTCGTAGCGTTTTACAAGTGATGGGAAGTACTTTCATTAATGTATTTTTTAATGCTCATGTGAAATAAATAACATTCTTTCATTTAAAAACGCTACGAATTAATTCCAACACCTAATACTTCTATAATTTATTTGATTTAAATTATGCAGATATAAAATATGGCTCATCGGAAGAAAACTGTATTTGTATTATTTTAAGAAATATATTCATCATTTAATTTTAATAATTTTAATTTAGGATTGTTATAAAGCGTTGAATAGTAATTTCAGATTATTTTTATCTCGAACACGCTACGAAGTATCGCCATGTTATACATATAGGCAAGTACGCGTCATGAAATTCGAGAGCTTACCCATTAGTTGGGGAATCTCCAAGCACAAAGCTGATTCAGACGTATTAATTAACAGATGCGATTATGCAATTTGCATGCTGTTAGCGTATTAACGCCATTCGTGAAAATTGCGTAATAGAAAAATATCAAAGAGAGTATCAAATGGATGGATATTTGGTTTGTCGCGAAAATTAACTTCGATAAAATAACTCTCTGTACTGACACATATGCAACTAAATTTCATGTCAACTAAATTTAATATAAATTATTTAAATTTAATAATTATTCGAAATTATTCTCGCTATTTGGAAATATTGAAAGGTAAATAAAATAATTGTATAGATGTTTTGTACTTGCGGTCAATAGAAAGTCTCAGAAATCTTTTCGCACAAATGAGTAGCGATACTTGCTGTGACCGCATAAAATTAAATACGCTATGCCAACAATCTGTTTTCCTAAACGTGGGGGATAATTTATTGATTTTTGTTGAAAATGTTGCAAAGGGAATTATTAGCACCACGCTGTTACGTCACGTTCCACGTTTTTCTATTTTTGTGCGTTCGTTGTTCAAACATTGCACTGTTACAAATCAAATATTTGCAATTGCATACATCCCCGAGAGGCTTTCGAGCTCTTTTGTTAACGGAAAATCCGGATTATCGATCAGCGTCGTTATCGTAGAGAAAAAATTTAGAATAAATAGAATAACGGCAGTTCCATCTTCAAACATGCACTCGCCACTCGTGTTTTATCAGACTTTTCTCTCTGAATGTTATTTTTAAATTTTGTTTAACTATCAGTTACCTCTTGACCTTTGCACGATACCGATTTTATAGTACTGCCCCCTGTTATTATTAATTATTTCGAGGTTTATTTTCGCAGGAAAATAAGACAAGTCAATATTTGCGAATTTTGCGATTCGCGCGCTTAACAAAAGAGAAAAAAATCGATTATTCCGTCTCATATTAATTTTTCTAATAATAAAAATATTTTTTTTTTTTATTTATTTTTACGGAACTTTTATCAGCTTCAAGTATTGGTAGGCGAAATTATAAGGAACCATAAATTCTCGTAAAATATTCATTAATTTACAAAGTTAAAGAGATGGAAATTAATAGTTATTAAGGCGTCGTAATATGAAACTCCATTTTATTAAATCACCCCGTGACGCTTAAGACAAGCTAGATCGCTATATCGCTATATCGCCGCATCGCTTGCAGATATGAACGGAAGGGAGGAGTAGTTTCTTTAACGAAGGATCTCACAGCAAGTTCTGAGAACGGTTCCATTGCTGCTGCAGTTGGAGCAATTAAACCGTATATATGGGATAACCTTAGCAGCAATTAGTTCATGTACGTCCACTTAAGGGCGCATTACAGTCGGAAATTTCGAAGTATTATTTATAATCCTCTCTGATTGAGAAAAGCTCATTATCTTTGTTAAATACTTATTTAACGACGTGGAAACATTCCATATTATGGAATACATTATATGACATTCCATATTATGCAATATTTTAAGAGATCTATATGATCTTTTTGCTTAATATCTCAAAGTTTGGCTTAGAAATATAATTGAAGAACTTTTCGTACCATAAACGCCGACCGACAACCACTTAAACATTTTAAGTATGCTCTTTACGTAACCCTTTATTAGAATTAAATAAAATTTGCGGGACGCCACGAAATACCGTCTCGCCGCAATGCGTCGACGCGTATAATGCATCGGGGAGGAAGCTGGGGCATTTCCACGGCAAACGGCGAAGCGAGTGTCGAAGTCACGTCGCCGTAATTAGTACGCCAATTAATTAGCAATCGGTGAATCGCGTGGGGCGAGCGCGAATCGACTGGCGTCGTTGCCAGGAATGCGACAACGGCACTGCGCGACGCCTGCGCCAATATCTAATTAGAAGAACAACCCATCGCTACCGACGTGGCGTTTTCTCGTAATTACCCGTAATTAGTCGCTACTTGTAATTGGTAATTACGATGTATTCGTAGAAAACACTGGGGTTGGATTTTGTACCGATTAATCGTCGGAATTGGTCGCTAAGAACGGCGGTAATTTTCTGCTTTTAACGGAAATTGCGATTAATATTTCAATAAGTAGCTGTCGTAGATTCCAGACTGAATATAAATAGAGATTTGCGATTAAATAAAAATGCGAAAACAAAAGAGTGACTTGTTAAAATTATAACGTTCGTCGATTCGCTTCTTTTAATTAAATCCCTTCATACAATTAATTAATTTGAACAATTTATCTCGCTTTATATATTGCTGTTTGCTTTTTTTTCGATTCATTAATTAGTCTGGATGTTGTACGGCGTAATGTAAATGAGAAGAGTGGCGTTTCCTTTCTATATCTGAAAGTATATCACTGATTTCACAGAACGATCTCTATTGATCATGTTCAAATTTTGCATAATCTGACGTTCTCTTCGCACAGATTTTAGCTATTCAATGCTATGATGGCTCAAATTACAACCATTGTGAATGGCATATGTGAAAAGCTTCATGTTATTCGTCGAATCTCTCGGAAGATTCGCATTACAATTATTAGTAACTGATATTACGACCTGCATTAGTATTTCGAGAATAATATTACGCATCGTCAATTTGGTTCTTAATGAAATGACAAATCTAAATTAATGACTTAAACTTTAATTTTTTAATTAATCATGATAAACAACTGCGCGTATCTCGTTAAATTATTCCCTAATAGCATTAAATAGAAATCAATATTCATATGTTAATGTAGTGTTTGTTAATTATAAGTGAATATAATTAAAAAATGATGTCTATTCACACGTTAAACGACCCCGAAACTTTCCTCGGTTGTTCTTCTTCCTCGATTATCCTCCGTGACATTTTTTTTTGCTCTTATCAGAAACTCCTTTCATTACCGGTATACTTATCTACACTTGACTTTTAACCGATAATTAATTAATCGCAACGTTCCCTTTTCAAGTTCATAGAAATTGATCCTCGTTAGCTCGTTGCGGTTAAGGGAGAACGGAGGGAGACAGAACCGCCGTAACAGTTCAGCGTAAAATGGGATATCTGCTCTTTGCCTCTTTGCCTAGAGAAATTCCTTTTCACTGTCTGGTGGATACCGCGTCGAAATTCCGCAGATTTCTGGAACGCATTGAAAATTCCCGTTTCTTTTGTTTCTTTCTTCTTTTCTAAAATCGCAATTTTACGTGACATTTTTTCTCTTATTTCGAATCTTCGGATGACATTTCGGATTTTATTGTACTGTAATCTGATCCATTAATATGGCATAGAAATATTCCAAATCTCTTTACTTACTTTACTTTATTGATCTTTTCCCAATGAAACACAATCTTATTACGATTGAAAATGCAATCGTTAAATTTTATATTTCCAATATCAAATTTTTAAGCGAACAAACAGAAAATACAATTTCTATTAAAATAGATATTTATGAGTTAGTTTGTCATATTCAGTATCAAATATTCTGTATGTGGCCTCGCGGGATAATATATTTTAAATAGGAAAACAGAGGAATAAACCATTGACAGCGATAATCTCTGCGATAACGTTATTATCTTCGATTTGTAGTTCTCGGTAATCTATTGATTATATATTCGATGAACCGATGAACCGAGTTATATACCATATGCCACACATTTAAATACGTACAAAACACAAGAGAATTTTAACGAGACTTCCTTTCAAACACTCTTTTTTTTTTTCCTTTGAAGAAAATATCCTTCAATTTATCCATAGATCGTTCACATCTCGCGCGTTATACATTTGCAGGAAATATATCCATCCGACATTTTGCGTGACTTCGTTGAAAAAAGACGTACGTGAAAATAAGTGTGACGAGCTCTCGAGAAACTATGCAACCCCCGAGAAACCGTGCAACCCCCGAGAAACAAGAAACTTCCTAAAATATTCCTGGCTGGAAACGCTATTAGGTGAACCGGCATGTGTGCGCGTACGTGCACTTCGGCTCAGAGAATACTTTATCGCGCATGAATAATGTATTCAGTCGGTGCTGATAGCATAGACCAACATTTAGGCGGCCTCGACCAATATTGATACATGCTTTGCGATGTGTGCTCTTCCGCCTCTCTCGTCTCTCTCGTCTCTCCTTCCCTCTTTCTCTCCTCAAATTTGTATATGTACGTGTGTTATGTGTATGTGTAACGTATAGCGTACATATGTATCTCGATCGTCTATTCACCCGTTCATTCTTCGCTTGGTACGCAATTCATCAACGATCTCTGCATCCTCTTTCCTTTCTCATTTTCTTTGTTTGTACTTGCTAGTATTTAAATGAGACACACGTATTCGTTTCCAGAGAGACAAGTGATACGCACAGTGGTTGATTACATGGTTACTACTGTGCCAACCTGTAAGTAACTAGCTTCCAGTTCTCTCATGCAACGACGGAAACCGACCGTGGATGCGATGCTGACGACTTGTAAATATTTGTAGCCATATATTTCGTCTAGCTAGAGAGAGCATCGTAACGAATATAATGTAATGGTGTATTGTGCGGTACACTACATTGGTTGCATTACGTGACAGAATGTATTAGCCCGTGAGATTGCAGTATCGATTTGGGGCAATCGAGCACAAGTGCTCGTTTATTAAATGTGATTTACAACTAGAAACGTTAGTGGTGTTTAGTCGCTACTTCAGGTTTCATTTCACTATTAATTTTTCTCAATTCTTCTCAATTCTTATTATTACGCCACGAGAAAGCGTCGTCCAGAACCTCAAGTTTTTTTTCTGCGCACGCAAGGACAAGCATCGTAAAACCGCAACTTTCACAGCCGCGAAGATGAAGGAAAATAGATAATTTTGAAACTTTTTATTTATAAGTTACTTCAGTTTCTCAGATAAAATTATTTATGTTAAATATTTATGTTAAATATGTTAATAAAATCAGTTTGTACGTGGATAATGTTCGATTTAAGGATGTAATCTCGCAAGTGTTTTATACGCTGTGTTGAGAAAAGGAGTAAATTATACAAATCAATATAAAATTAATTTTCTTTCGAAACACTAATGGCTTCCATTTGTCGGCGGGTGGAGGTCGCAGGTGAAAAGATCAAGTTGCAAAAGGTTGCAATTCCGACTTGTAACTTACGTCACAAATGACAACTGATAGAAAATCATAGGATATTCCAAAGACGGTAAAGGCGATTTACGTAACGTTCCTTTGCCTCCACGGCGACGCTAGCTGAACCTGCGAATAAAAGTTTCGAGCAGCGACGAAGGGTTCCATTATCCTCTCGTTAAACTTATTTCCTCGTCGCCTCCGTCTTTTGAGCGGGGGAGGAGGATTCTTTCCTAAGAGCGCGCATAATCGTGGCATTGCGTCAGCTGTCTTTTTTTTTTCTTTTCCTCCTTTTTCTCCTCCTCTTTCTTATTATAATACGCGATGATTTATCTCGGCAACGGCAGGATAATTACGCGCGTCGGAGACCTTTAATTTGCTGCGTACTCCGGTTGCCGCACGAAAATAGAAAGTGCACGCGCGCATAATCGGCGTAATAGAATCCAATTGTTATAATAGGCGCGTTCGTTTCGGACTCATCTGCCGATCTGTTCGGAGAGACTTTCTCTCGCGACACGACACGATACGGCGCGATACGTTTCTTTGTTTCGCGGCATCGATGAACTTTAGCTGGTTACAGGATTCTTTGAACAAAAGGATTTAGAAAGGAGCGAACGCGACATTTGCTTACGACCTGCATCTTTGACACACAAAGGGTGAAATCAGTACGTGCTGGATCAGCGGTACATAAAACGATATTATTGCTCCCTATAATAATCATAGAATGGTACTCTATACATATAACGAATGTGTCTAGAAATTTATATTAAAACGTATTGCAGTTTAGTGACCACGTTGTGATTGAGTAAAATTAAATGCATTTAATTATTACGCGATAATTATATTGCTAATTATATTCTTATTATAATTACAATAATTTATAAATAGATTTTCTACAACATGGAGACACACTAATTGCGTTCAGCTTTGCTCATCATATTGTTGAAAAAGTTGTATATTCACGTAAATAGAATTTACGTAAAAAAAGAAATTATGCGAATTTTTTAAATTATAATATAAATAAAATTACGTACATTTAATTAAATCGAATAGAATAAAAGTAATCATTACACAGTGATTATATTTTTAATTAATACAATTATAATAATTAATTATTGTAATTATAATAATCTGTAAAAATGGATTTTCTGCAGTGAAAAAAACACGTTAATTGCATTCTCTCAGCCTTAACAATAATTTATTGCAATAATTCCTTTTTCATCTCTCAAAGGATTTTTTAGAGATTATTTTTAAATTAAACAGACAGTAATTAATAGTTCAGCCTTGCTAAATACATATATTCGCGAAAATAAAAATTTAGCAAATGTAGTTACGAGAGCGTGAAGGATAAATGTGTATTAATTATGTAGCTGTATAATCAGAGCAAAATGATTGAATTTTTAATGAATCTCGATATTTAAAGGGATTCTAAAATCATCTGTTTTATTGATTCAGTAGGACTTATTAGGACTTATGATTTATGTTATTGACATATCACATACTACTTACTACATGTGTTACTTGAGTCAATATCGCACACATATGCATAAATTTTCATAACGCATTTTCGCATTGAGTTAGGTGTCTTCGCTCGTAAAAAAAGTATTTAATTTTAAGATGTTAAAATGTTTTATTCTTATCTCTGCTTTTTAAACATTTAAAGATGTGACAACGATATTGACAGCTCTAGACGCCATATTAGATTAATAAATTATAGAGGTCCCAATTTCAACAATTTTTTTGTTTTTGGCATAAATTTTATCTCGCAGGTATTATTTTTAGACAAAGATTTTTTAATTTGTAAAAAAAGAAAGAAATTATGACATAAAAATTATTGCATTTAAAATAAATGGTTATACAATTCCCTTAAAACGTTTGGTTGAATACAATTACATATTATATTCTCGAACAAAATTTTTGTTGCCATTTATACGAGGGTGCATTATTGACATTTGTTCGCACCTTTTACTTTATTGCTCGGCAAATTAATGAAATATAAAGGAGACACCAATCATGTGGGAATTATCGATCATAACACTGTAATTAAGATTCAACAATATGACAAAAGCGCAATGCTTCGATTCTGACAGAGGATATAAATTTTATTTCGATGGTGAAAAAAATATTCCCGTCGAACAGAATTTTATTTGTCGCAAGTTGTTCGCGATAACGTGAATCTAACTGGATGGCGAAAACTGGAATAAAATTTCGTGAGGGTGGTGAATTGGAAATAAAATAATAGTACGGTTTCAACCGCCAGGAAACGTTTATTAGTTGAAACATCGCACTTCTCTCGTGACTGTTCCCGACGTTTATTGCCGACTGTTACTTTTAACCACGGTAAAGTAATCCCCACGGAATATTTGATCCCTACTGCGTGCTGCCGTTTTAACCCTCATTGTGGCAGCACAGTTTGATGAGGGCCGTAAGTTCGCGTCGACGTTTTTACCTCCTCCTCCTCGCTACGTTCGCGCACGTGCATCTCACAAAGTACAGCAGTATTCAGCAAAGTACACCATTTGCATACGGAGAGCCGTAACATATCATATTCCAAGAGATAGACCGAGGGATATCAGCGTCCTTGACATTCGTCAGTAACACGCTTTTCTCTGAGAATATGGTGGATGATGTGCGAAAATAGATGTGCAACAATGTTAACATGTCAGAGGATACATTTTTAGATTATTTAATAATCTGAAAATGTGTGCTTTAATACCAACAATTTAACACCAACATCGTTGCATTATTGAAAGGATATTTTCAGATTACTGAATAATTTTATTTTCATTAAATACTTTCACAATTAAAAGTTAAAAAATCGACTTTTATTCAAGTATTTAAATAACCGATAATAATAATTATAATAGAATAACAATAATAATAAAAAAATAAAATAATAAAAAAAATAATAATAATAAAATCGATGGAATTATTAATAAACTGCAAGACGTGCTCATTTTAACTCTTAATTGTGTAATGGCGAA
This sequence comes from Acromyrmex echinatior, assembly GCF_024713525.1. Classification (NCBI taxonomy): domain Eukaryota; kingdom Metazoa; phylum Arthropoda; class Insecta; order Hymenoptera; family Formicidae; genus Acromyrmex; species Acromyrmex echinatior. The sequence goes on along the minus strand of NC_141859.1, from coordinate 6,645,444 downwards.
AAATCATTATATATAGAATATTTTTATTGGAAGATGTATTAGTTCATACATGGCGAGAATATATACATATGTAATAAAATTAATTTGATAGTAATAGATATGAATACAATTTTTTTTTCTATATTCTATCATTCGCTGCCATTCATTATTCTCACATTTATTTTACTTGCACGACATTCTTTGTCTCGGACATGCATAAATGTGATTAAAAATCGGACGAGCTTTCATAAAATCGGTAACGTAGACTCGGCTATTAAAACGGCGTCGGATAAATGTGCGAGACTTAAATAGCATCGATGCGTCGCGACTGCATTCATCGTACGGTCGGCCCTATTATTCGCGCTCGCGTTTGACGTGTCAGTAAATATAAATCACACAGGCGGCGTCTAAGGAGCTCCCGGATTATTGTCCGCGTTGCGTCGACTGAAGCCGGTATCCCAGGAACACACCGGGAGTTCTTCTCGATGACAAACGTACATTGTTCGTCCCCGTACATTGTTGCGACGCAACAATGAGGCAATATATACGAATGCGCCCGGCGCGGTACCTTCGGTGGAAACTCCGGCGGCGACTAACGGGTGTTGCTTTTTGTCCCCGAAAATGCAAATTGCAACTCCTATCGCAGCGGTCGTTCCAACACGACTGAAATTAATCAATTCTCCCGTACTTGCACTGCACTTCGTTGCAATCCCCCGCCTCTTATCCATGTTAACTGCGCAAGTTACGCGATTATCGCTACGTCGTTGCTTCGTGCGACCGTCGTATTCGCCGACTGCTGTGATCTCGGGCGATCGAGCCACCACCGCCGGGCCTCGCGCAGACGAATCATTTTGACGAATGCGAGGGGTTGAACGTGTTCGGAATCCGTAGACGGAATCCGTAGAACGCTTCTTACACCGCGTTACGGAGGTGCTTTCCGCGCGTGCACGAAACCGCATGCTTGAAAACCGCAGCATTATTTTACTAAGAGGCGCATTCTTGCGGCGTCCGGAAAATCGAGAGCAACCGGCGGGAAAAGGCGACCGTTTATCTTCCTTGCGCCCGAGAGAACGGCGAAGGCAACTTTGTTAGTGAGAATTAGCTGCTCCCCCTTTCAGAAAGAGAAGTTTCTCTCCTGAAAACAACGTCGTGGCGCGACAGTTCTGGAGACGCCGGGAAAAAGCTCGGAGCGCTACGCACCAAACTCGTTAGATGTATGTGCGAGATAATCGTAATTTATTTTTCCCTGTAAGAAAAGAATATAACGAGAGGCCGTGGATCTGAGCAACATCAACTAGCGAATAGTTCGCACACGGCGCGCCGCGGCATACGAATATTCCTAATTTTAATGGAAATTCCGTTACGTGGAACGTATTTATCCGTCTCTCCCCTGCGCCTCGCGATTACAAAGGACGAAATTCCGCGAATGAACAAACGGTGCAACCGAAGCGAACTCTTGCTGGATTAAGGGAGTGATTTCCGCGAAATTGCAGCTGCGCCATAGTATAATAATTCAAAACTAATTGCCGTGCTTGCGGTAATTATTTCCTCGTATGCTCCAAGGGTCCCTCCTCGCGATATCGTCGGCTACACTTTTACAAGATAATGACCGTTGTGAAAATTTTATCACACCGACTAATTCCGTGCTCGCGATCCACACTTTATTAATTCGCGCAGGTTGCAACTTTTTCGGTGTAATTCACTTTATTCGGTGACGAAATTGATATTAATATGTAAACGTAACGAGACGAATATTATATTTTTTTCTTTTCTATTTTTTACGTTCTCATATGAGGTATCTAGTAGGCATTAAAACACTAGCCGTGTGCTGGCACCTTGTCCTTTGCGTATTTACACTCTCATTTTCATGTAACATTCATATAAATTTTGTTCATACGCAATAAATTAAATTAAATTAAATTAAGTTTTATTTCTTTAACATTTTTGAATGTGAAAGTAATTTCGTTTGTTAAATTGTATTAATAGTTACAAATATTGATAATTATTAGATTTATTATATTGAAATTGCTCATCTACATGTAATCTACTCTTTAATTCATCGTTCATTTATTATTTTAAGTTATTTGTTATCATGAATCTAAAACGGGGTAGGGATAAAGTTTTGTAATGAAGCAACATGATTAAAATTCGGTTAGTCAGAACTCTCGAATTTGGAATTCGATGCCAAATCAGATCTTAATGAACAAACCATTATTCGAAATGGAGATGAGTCGATCAGCCATTACCAAATGATCGTAGAGAGGTATTTAGTGCAATGCGCATGATTATTCATAGCTGCGCCGGCGCTGCTGTTAGCTTTGTTCCATTCTGATTTAGAAATGATCGATCGCTCGATTCAACATCGATAAATGACATACGCGAGAAAGAGTATAACTCCATGCTATCGCTATTACTGCTGTTAGTACCGAATTCCATCGAGGTTTTCAATATTCCAGGCAAAATGATAATGTTCCATAAAGCTACATATAACCATGTTGTTGTTATATTATATACCATATATCGGAAATTTTTGATAAAAATTATATAATAATCTACGATGAAAGTTTCCAATTCCAATATAATAAAATTTTGAAATTTATAGGACAATTTTTTATATAAGCGTGTATTTGGTAAAAAATGGACAGATTAAAATAAATTTATATTTAATTTTGTTACACTAAAATTATATACCCAGAGATTTTTAATAAAAAATAAAAATTAATTCGCGCGGAATTCAATTCTAGGATTTTATGTACCTACATCATTTTCGGAATTAGGGATTTTAACGTTTTCGCGAGAGAATCCTCGTGGATTCCTCGGGATGTCACGGATCCACATCCCGCTTTTCCATCTCTGACGTTGAGCCGCGAATGTTCGGGGAAACGACAAGACCGTCTAATGAGGAGACTAGACCGTACACAGAGCGTGGATCCGTGAATGGGAGATAAGCTTAAGTCGACCATCACCGGTTGCTCGTCGTCGTCGTCTATGACATTCGCTATACGTCCGAATTGTATACCGTACATCGCCATGCAATGTATACATGGAATATAGGTATTCTAGCGGCAGTTGCGCCTAGACATCTCCTCCAGGCACTCGAGGTTTATTGTTAGTTTCTCGGTGTTGTGGGGAGAACTCGCGCTATCTTCCGTTACCCAGCATCTGCTGGTCGGTCGGTCTTACGGTAATCCGCAATGCAATTTAGGAAAAACAATGTCTCGGTAGATTTAGTGGCATAACATTAAGATGAATCTCTTTGACTTTTTGATGGTACCGGCAGTGGTATACCACAAAGTACAAAACTTGCGAAATGAATAGAAAAATATGTACATTTGAAGATACAATTAAAAAATATCAAGAAGGATTTATATCAAGAACAATGTATCATTCCATGTACCGTTTTAAAATTAATGAGCTTTCTTACTTCTCTTCCTACGTTTTTATTAAGGTTTCGTTGTATAAAATATTAGAATCCTGAACTTACATTTAATAGTAGATCTTTTAATGAATTTGAATAGATTTTTCTTAAAAGGAAAATAAAAAAATCAACGCTCGTTCCTAATTTATAATTTAATTTAAAAATCCAGTTAATAAAGATTTAAATTAAGATGTTCTTTAAATGCGTGTCACGTATTGTTGATTATGAAAGCAGTGAAGTAACTGTTTGAAAAAAAATTCTTAATTCATGATGCGAGCAAATCGTTTGTCTGCGTGTACATCTGTAATATGCCGACCTTTTCTATGATTATGCAACGCGTTGCTGCAAAGCAACATATGTCTCTTATGGAAACGAACGCCATAAAATACGATCGACACGGATTCGCAGATGCAACAAATTATGCGTTTTTTCGTATTAAAATTCTTAAGTCGAAATTGCATAACTAAAAGAATACATCATTAAATTTCAATCTATGCTTTAATCAATCAATGCTTCATTTATTTAAAAAATTTATTAAAAAAAAACGTTGTAAATAATATTACAAAATAAACTTTAGAGTTTTATATGAAATTGTCTAGACGTCTGTTTAAATATTTTGCACTACGAAAGTAAAAACGTGAAAAATCTATGAATGAATGTATAATAATTAATGTATGATTTGAGCAAATCTCTAATGTGTTTGATGATATCGCTTTGCAAAGACTTATTTGATTCAATCTCGAGCTTTAGTTGAGATAGATTTCGTAGTATTCATCGTATTTCTAGAGAATGAAAGGGTTAGAACTAGAGAACCAACTAGCAACGACGAGCTGTCGTAAGTACAACTTGATTGCGCCGCACGTCACAAGACTGATGAAGAATAGAAAGTATCGCGATAATGTAATCGAAATTTTTAAATCTTTGTACAAAATTTATATATTCCAGTCTAGTTGTCTAGTCTTATTGGTATTATATTTTTAAATTGGAAGTGGCGATATTAAAAAAATTGTTAGATGCAAATAGATGCATTTATGATTATTTTTACTGTCTATAAGTCATATACTATTAAAGTTCGATAGTTGAAAAAATAATAATTATATAGTAAATAATTATATAGTAAATGTCGCATAAATGTGTTAATTATTATCTATTATCTCTTTAATTATTATTAAAATTTAAATAATGGGCCTCAAATTAGACAGAGACAATTAAAAATTTAATTTTCAATTTTAATACGCGAGTTAAGTGTAATTATGATTAATATTGAAATAATCTACATAAATGTTTTATCGGTATGCGAAGAAATATTCAGTTACCTCACATTTCATTTTATTTTGTTTAAAATTGATATGATTCAAATGATGAAGTGATATAAATTGATAAAAATATGAATAGGCTCTGATAAAAGTTAGGAAATTAAAATTAGCGTGTTACAAAAATAAGTACAATTAATAATTATAAAACGTATTATTATTAAATAAATCAATTAGGCTGATATTTTATATATATATTTCTCGTTTTCCTTGTATTTATATTTGCAGTATTTATATTGCAGTATATGCACATTAATAAAATTGTTGAAAGTTGTAATATAAAATATCCTGTTTCATATTAATTTATAGAATATTTAATCCTGATAGGCGAATATTGATCTCACACACAAATTTTATTGAAAGTTTTATAAGAAAAGAGAGAGAAGATATATAACAAAACACATCAAGATATTAAGAATACCATTATTTATTATATTTTATACAGATATTTATTTTTATTTTACTTAAATTTTACTTAAGTTTAAATTTATATAATATATAAATATCCTTTCCAATTTTCCAGTCCATAGAGAGAAATGTCACGGATATATTTCAATTAAAAATTTTATATCTCAAAAGTAGCAATATTTTACTGTGAGATACATTTTTCAAATTTTATTGCTACAATTCATGTATTGCAGTAATTAAATAAATCAATCAACACACTTCAAGATTATATATCAATCTATTTTAGCTTGTCTATTTTAAAGCAATGGATCTATGAACTGTTACATTTTATTTAGAAATATCACATCTAAAAATGTTATAATTATAATATTGCTTTTAATTTAATATATATGTTTTACATATACTTTCACAGATACATTACTCTGAAATTAAAGTAAAAAATAACTTATCATACACACTCACCGATATCGATGCGCAACAGCGGAGTGATGTAACTACGTTGATCTGTAACACATAAACGCATCGAAATTAAAGCATAATTATGCAATAATTGATATTCCAAGAAATAATATAACGCGTTGCGCGTATAAAATAATTATCAGCACATTAATTCCGCAAAGCAGATAATAAAATACGACCGACGTACTTACCTTACGGTTGCTCCGCCGTTGCCTGATGCCTCCTAGGCCTCCTCCTCCTCTCAAATTCCCTCGTCGCACTCATACAACACTCACTCGAGAAAACGCAATTAATACGAATCGTGCGACGCTTTATACGACACTCCCGAGACTATTGTATTGCGAGTAAACGATCGATTAAAATTTAACAAACCATATAGAAATTATACGCGACACGACATCGAAGGACATCCTTGTCGCATGTCACTTCGAGTCTCTTTAATGAGTAGATCACGCGAGGTACCTACGAGGTATTCGTCGCCTCGTTACACTTTATTCAAATTACTGAACACAAAGGTCAATCATGTGGGTAGTGATTCCATGTCGTTTGCGATTCCCTCGTCGCACTCACGCCAACAGACACTCACTCGCGAAAACGCAATTAATTAGAATCGTACGACACTTTGTACGGCACTCTCGACGTCAATCGTATACGAAATTACTATATTAAGAGTCAACGATTGAAATTTAATAAATCACGTAAAAGTATGCGATATGATCAAAGCTAGACATTCTCATTGCGTGCGTTATTTCGATTCTCTCTAGTGAATAAAGTCGCGCGAAGCATCAAGTATTCGTCGCCTCGTTACAGGTACGAGTTGCTGAACATAAAGATCAGTCAATTATGTAGATAGTAATTGCGTATTGTGCACGAAAATCGGCTACGTTAAGAGATCATAATGCCACGACGCACGAAACGATAATGTACTGCGTGCCGGCTCGACTGCGCGACAACCTTGTATAGCAGCGCGTCTGACGTCATGAAGGTCGAGTCAATATTCCGAAAAACATAACGGTCTCGTAAAACAGTTACAATATTTTACGTCGATTTCTAGGAATAAACTACGTAGCGGATTGTATGTTTTTACGATCGCGAGAGTAACGAAATCATATATATGCGAGTGTATATGCGTGCAGATGTGTGTGTGCGAGAAGATTTAAATCGAGAAGATTAAATAGCCGTGAAAAATATGGTAATTAATTTTCGTAATTACTATCACGTAATTTTTAACCCTATTGGGATATAAAATTGTTAAATATTAAAATATTAATTTATTACTAATAAATTAATTTCTATTATTCGATTAAAACTTATTTTAGAAATCTTATTTTTTTAATTTGGATTTTTGCATTTGATTCAATAGCTATTTTTTAATTAGTTTAAACAGATAATTAACTCTTACTACATACGTTTAAGTCATTCGTGTCCTGCTTATTTCTTTTTTTTTTGAAATGCTAAGAGTACTTCAAAGATCAAATACCGGTCTTTTTTTTATTGCTAAAAAAAATTTGGCATCTGGAGAACAAGTTTTGTGCGTTACCGGCCTCAATTCGTATCCTTTAACTGGCATAATTCCAAAGTTCACTTCTGGGTCACAAATTACCCAAGGTATATACAGAGTGTATATTTTCTGTAAAAAAATTTATTTTTTTTCTTTAAAACTTCATCTAATTCTTGGTTATATTGCGAAAATATTTTGCGAATTATTAAAAAAAAGAATTTAATCCTAAAACAACATATTAGCCTTTAATAATTAAATTTTTGGTACCTTTGTTCTAAATGTTGTTAGTAATATTATATATTATGTTGTCTATAATGTTATAAAGAACATTTTCAGAATAAATTATAAATTTTTTTACACAATAGCAATAATAAAATCCATTATTTTAAAATGTAAATGCAATATATTTTCAATTTATAGCCATTCATGTATATTAAAAAAACATTTTCAGATTATTCAATAACTAAGCTTTTTGGACAGCCGACATTTGAACTATTTTTTTTCTTGTAATTTGGAATGTCAATTTTAAGATACTGAACCATATTTTTCCTTTAAACATTTTTGTTTCAGAGTTTTATATTTTTATATGAAACAATGCATTTTTCTGATTTTGTTAACTATATTTAGTTACAACACACAATTTATCTACAATTTGTTATGAATATATAACTGCACAAATACTTTCTAAAGATGTCAAATATGTACAAATTGTTTAATAATTTATATATACTTGTAAATTATATGAAAATTAAGCCAAGATACGAATGACCGAACGTATGTATTAAGGATATCCAAAACTAACGTGTGTACTAAGGGTTAAATTTTTATTAAGTTAAAAAAAAGGAATTAAATAATTCATGTAATAATTAAGTGGTTCATTAACATGCATACACTATAGCTAATTATTATAGCGTAACATTACACAAAGAACATATAATTAAATATCAAATAATTATTATTAATTATTAATAATAAATTAATCATTAAAAAATCAGGGAAAACAAGAAATTTTTCTTTAGAAAATCTGAAAAAAATCAACAATTTAATATTATTAAAAAAATACTAAACTCATTTAATTCGAAAATTCTTTCTATATTTTATCTCTATGTTCACTGTTTTCTTTTCTAAAAAGATCAGCTTCTCCTGTGTTTATTGATTGTTTTATTTATTTGTATCGTGTAACAGTTACATCCCCTCGAGCGTAGGGAAGAGATGTATCGTAGCCGTTATTCACGTTTGTCGCTTTAGCAGCTGCACGAGTCGTTTCTCGTGGTTTATCCGCGACTGCTAAGTGTTAAGGTACATCGAAACAGAGCTGCCCGCGCAGTTTGCTCACATAATTCCCGAGTTTTCCCCGTTTCTCGTTGGATACACGATTAGGCGTGTCTCGCGAGGCGAATATGCAACGTGCAAAAGTCGGAACACTCGTTTGTGACGACGACGACGACAACGGTGACGCGATTATCTCATCGCGCGGAGAACAGCGTGCGTCAGATTACAGCATCAGTGCATTCTCTATTATTACTCTCGCCTGTGGTACACTGATGTTTCCCGACGTAGACGGAATGAATACATTTTGTGCTGAAAGGACAAGTTCATCGCAGAGATAGAGCTGAAATTTTTAAGAAAAATATAAATCTTAGTATCATCTTTTTTCAAAATTCTAATCTTGCGTCATTAATCAAGAAATTAATCCTCCACCGCGTTTTTTTCGGTGCGTCTCCTCGGGGCTTAACAAAAGAAACTGTTTTATCTCGTAACAAAAAGTTCTCGCTAACAAATATTTATTTTTAAGAAACAAGAGAGAGAGGAGAAAGAGAAATATCGCTTTCGCGAGAAACAGTTTAGACTTATTCGAAAAAGTTTCAGTGAAATATCTGATGAAAGTACAGAGAGTCGCAAAAGATTCCATAACATTTTCAAGCCAAATATTTTTTTTTAATCGTTTGCTACGATGCTACATTTCTCTATCTGTTATTATTTATTTATTAAAAAAGATAAAGAGTGCGACGTTTCAACTGGATGTCTTCGAAAGTATGATTGATAGCGCGCGGTGCGGATTTTACGTCGGTAAAATATTGCATGGCGTGTTCCCATATTTTCTTCCGCGAGTATCATTTATTACGAACGAAAACGGCGCGTAACGTTTGATCCTAATGGTTTTATTATCTCCGTCGTCGCTTCTGTTTCGTTTTCGCCTCGTGTACCGCGTACATGCCCGGACGGGACATCTGTCCATCTGCCACATGGAAAGCGTGCTTTCTACCGTGTATGCTACTCCGCTTCATCCATATGCAATCTGTAAAGTAGCCGTAACATTACCCGCCACAGGCGAAACGGCGAATTATAGACGTTGATAGTCTGCGCTTACGATATGTCCAATTTAATTCGCCAATCTCTTCGAATGAAAATCCGCGTATACCTTGTTATATTCTACCCTCTCTGATTTCATTTTTCCCTCGTATTTCCTTTTTAGTCACTAAATAGTTTTCCCTTCCAATTTTATTTTTCTAGAAATTGTTTGTCTATTAGAGTGCCCGGGAATTTTAATGGATTAATTCTTCTGAACTATGTACATTCCACTGACGTTTCTTTTTTTTTTTCAATTTTGTTGTTCCTGAAGGAAATTCAGAAAACATCAAAGTTGATTCGACGTTCTTGCAATCGGTATTTGTAATTAGCGATATCAATAATTTGATGCAGTTGTTATTTTAGTAAATATTGAATAATCGTTAAAATGAAAACTATTTTTATTCGAACTATTTTATACTTGAGTTTTTTTAAAATTTTATTCTCATTGCAATTTTATGTCGTAAAACTTTTTTTAATGTGTCAAAAAATTTTTCTGTTTAATAAATGTATTTATGCTTGCGAAAGTGGAAAGAAATTCCGGAATAAAAAATTTCAAATTTATTCCCGATAATATCTTTGGCCAAATATTAAATACATATTTGATTAATAATTGAAAAATTTTTTGTTACGTGCTTTACATTTCTCTCAATAAGCAGTTAATATCACAATTCCGTTTTGCTAAAATCTGGGAATGTTTTTAAGTGAAAAGCAATGCACAAATTGGAAATCTGTCTACATTTTTGTATCTCGTATATTGAATATTTTATACACAGACATTAATATAATTGTTTCTAAATATTTATAATGTTAAAAAACGTTATATGAAATATTTTCGCCGTATTCTCAACGATCTAACGTTGCTAATCGGTTCTAACATTGATTAATCTATGACATAGTGTCCAACGATTTTTGCAGACATGCAGATCATTAGTCAATTAATGTCGGTCTTGTCCACAGTAATCGCGTGTTAGCATGACATCCGTCGCAACAGAGACGCGATGGTAAACAGTCGATCGTGGAATGTTCATTTCCGCGAGCGTCGCAGGACAATGAACGCTAAACGGATCCTGCCGCAGGGCAGGCAGGATACGACTGACGTACATATACGTCCGTCGAGTGATGTATATACACGTAGTGGCCTGCAAATGGCAACTTCGGGACGGTCTACGCGCATAATCAGATGCAGCAACGAGCATTCAATTAGCTCCGGTAAGCAATCCATTTGGAGATGAAAAGGATGGCTGTTCTGGTCAGCCTAGATCGAGAGAGAGAGAGAGAGAGAGAGAGAGAGAGAGAGAGAGAGAGAGAAAGAGAAAGAGAGAGCGGGAAAGTTTGCTATGTAATATATTATATTTATATTTTAAATATAAATTATAACAGATGAGATAAATTTTTATCAAAAAATTCTAAAACGCGGTCATTTTGTAATTATATAAATGTTTAGGCTCTAACGAATTAACGTCAATAACGTCAACGAATTATAAATAAAAAATGTAATACACCATACTGTTAAATTTATAGTGTCAAATTTAACTCAATTTAATTGCCGCTGCTCTTATTCAATTTATCGTTATTTTATACTAAAACAATGGAGATAAACAGTTTAAAACAGTTCAAATTGGATTAAATTTAACATTATAGATTTAACAGTGTAAAATTACTCTAAAAAATCTCAAAGATTTTGAAAATCTCTGAAAGTCTCTGATATTAGTTTAAAAAATTTTCAATTTAACTCAAGAAATGTGTATTCAATTTGACTCAAGTTTAATTAATATTTACTAAATGTATACGTTAATAACTTTGTTATCTTTATTAACTAAATTTAATATCAACTAAATTTCAATCAAATTTAATGCACATTTCTCGTTAAGTTAAAGTGTTTAGCTTGTTTTATTGAAAATAATATTATATTTATTAGGAGCAGTGACAATTCAAATTGGGTTAAATTTAACGCTATAGATTTAACAACAATATGAGCAAACACTAGGTATACATGTATATTCAAAATTTATTGAACTAAAGATATAAAAAGAATTATCCTTAACATATGTTCGCAACATTCTTTAACGTTATATTGACATTACCATTGCATTTTTACTTTAGTACTCTCTCATACATTATCCGTACCGAGAAAGCTTGTATCTTTATTTTAATTAAATATCAATTCAATTACATCTGCAATTTCTAGGTATATATTAAAATTTTCAGATGATTATCAATGACGCAAAAAAAAAATTTTCTCCAGCGTGTAATAAATATGATCAATTTAAGAAATTGAATTCATGAAGTGAGATTCTGAAATTCTGAAATCGATAACACAAATAACCCATTTTCCAAATAAGTCAAGAAACTAACGACTTTCTTCCTTTTGCGTTGTCTTAACCAAGATGCCGCACGAACATCTGACAATCATGATATCATCGTGCATTTTTCACGAGCACACGCTGCCAACAATGTCTTTGAGACAGCCAGAAATTATTCAGCCACTCATCCCGCCGTTCTCGATTTATCCTCGGGGTCGATGCACTCCGTGCATATGTGACTATCGCGCACATTCAGTGCCACTAACCGCGAATGATATTTAGCGATACTCCAATCGTTCTCGTGAAGAATATAATTCTTGCTGAAAGATTCATGTGGCCCTCATTGATTTCAACGACGTGTGTCCATGTATGCGCATCCGCGATATCAATCTTCCATTCCGGTAAATGTCAAAGTTTCGCTCGTTATTTGCGGCTGTCTCATTACGAATATATGCACGGATTTTCGTGGAAAACCGACAGAAATTAACTCTCGCCATGTTTCAACCGCGTTTATTCCATGCCCGCATTCCCTGTTCCTTTACAAGACATCTGAAATAGTTACGTTCTTATTTTTCCTTTATTTCACACGGCCCACTTGTGCTTCTCGCTTTAGATATAAAAAAAAAGTGGCAGAGCAGACGTGATGTGGAAAGCGTAGACCCAATTTTGCAAATGCCAAGATTTAATTGGCGACAACGTGGAAATTATGAAAAACAGGGAAACCGCGGGTGACGCTCGGAAGTCCGTGCGCGAGAGACGCGATTTTTCATCCGGATAAGCATCCGGATTGGTCGCTGTCGTTGTTAATAAGCGCCTGTTTCCCTGTCGCGAAATCTCGCCTCTTGCGCATTCGCGAAACCGACGTGACGCAGTGAGGGTTGCGATGCGAAACGAGAAAAAAAAAAAGGCAGGAGAGGGAGGGGAAAAAAGAACGGTACTCGAATCAACTCGCGTCCGGCGACTATTTGTCACGCGGCACGGTCCGCCGTTTCTTCATGAGGTGCTCGGTTTACGCATTAATCCAGCTAGATGAGAGAAAAAAAATTGTGCAAACAGCGCTTCAACGTAGGCAGTCGCTGCTTTATCCTCCTTCTCCCTTTTCTACCCTTCCCTTTGTACTCCGCCCTTTCCCCCACGCCCTTAACGCATGCCAACATTCGTGCGAGTCGGTATGACACGCAAGCTCGTAATTAAGCCGAGCTTTAATTTATCGCTTGTAATCCGTAATTGTCAACGACGAGGATAGAAAAAAAGCGTCGGGAAATAATAATGCTAATTCGAGCAAACACTCCGAGCCGCGTCGAAATAAAAGCCGGACTTAATTACGATTACAATAAACGACGAATCCGCGATGGTAAACGATCGAATACCAAGATAGAACGATCGTTAGAACGGTCGAAATTAATTCAACGGACTGACGTGGATGAGAAGAATAAATCTCGACGCCAGTCAAACGCCGGAATAGACGAAGTCACTTCATGTTTTGCTGAATTTAGCTGATTGTACTTTTTGACGAATACCATACATACTGTATTTTTTTTTTTACCACAGTGAATGCACGGTGTTTTTAATTGCTGTTATTTAATAAATAAACGCAAATAAAAGTATAAATGAATGGTTTGATTTAAATGCTCGCTTTAAAATCCATTAGTTTTCTCCCGTTGTATATCTAGTTTATTATTCGTCTGCACGAATAGTTTTTATCCGGCCGCCGTAAAAAATTCAGTTTGAAAAACGTTTCCGTACTTCCCACACAATTTTGCTCGTATGGGATGTAGAACGTTGTAGTGAAATATTAAGTTCATGAACCAGATCGATATGACAATAACGTAATCTTCTTAATCTGTATGACCAATGAATTCTAAACACATGAATATTTGTGCAGTATTTATTAATAATTTATCTTGAACCTCTATCATAGTACTCTTCTAATGATTACAAAGAAAATAATAATTTGGCAACGTTGTGGTATATAAGATTGATTGCAAGGATTACAATGCATCTTACGTGAGTAGAGTGTTAAAAGCAAGAATCAATAAAACCATACAAATTGGAACATGACTCAACATTCCGTCATTACGGAGCATAGACTTGAATCAGCGCACGAATTTGATTGCATAAAAGAATATAAAAATTTTAGACGAGGAAAAATTTTAAATAAAACACTCATTTCAGAAATGATTTTTATACGTAAGCAGAAAATTTGAATCTGATTTGAATCGTCACAAATTGTTTAACTCTATATTTAATCAAATTAACGATATATTGAGTAAGAGCAATGACGATCTATAGAAATAACTAAAAATAATTCAAATTGAGTATAATTTGATTATACTCAATTTGAATTATTTAACAGTGTAATGTTTGGCTCTTATAAGCAACTTTTATTCATTAATTTACTTTGATGAAATCTAAACTTATCTAATTGAAAGAAAATATAAGTTTGAAAAGGATATCATTTTAAAGGCGTAATATACCTCGTAGACACAGACATTTACACTATGCGTTATTGTCGTTGTAAAAAGTTTTCGGTTACGACTGCACACATCCCGCCGTAGGGAGACGGCGCCGTCGAGACTTTCGCGAGATCGTGAGAAATTAAAGTTTCGCGAAGGAACTAGGTAGACGAGAATCCATAGCTCTCGTCTGACTGTTCCTTTAAAGTCCACCAGTCGTGGCGGTAGGAATATTGCGGTCGCCAAGGGAAATAAATCGTGCGATATGGGCGACCGCGCGAGGATTTTACGACGGAAGGACCAACGACTCTAAGAATGCATTTCGGTTTCCTGGCGTCCAAATTAATCCGCGTGCGAAAAGCTTTTGCCGTTTTTGCTCGTTTTCCGAGCATATTCTCAACCACCGACAGACGCAAGTATAATAGTTCTTCCAAGAAAACTTTGGTAGTCAAGAGCGAACTTTAATCGAATAATCTGTGAATTAAATTATGATCTGACTGTTTGATCGCTCTGATCTGACTGTCTGATTCTTCGAGATGACTGAAAAATATCAATTTTTGACCGCGTTTAAGTTATCATATTAAATGTATATTTATATTATAAAATACTCGATAAGAAGGCTAATTGAGAGTAACAGCACGATAATTAAAATGCAAATAAAATGTACTTTGATCTAATCTTAACAATTCTTGTACATTTGAATCACTTTTAGCTATAAAATTCTTTTAAATATAATATTATAGCAATAATAATTAAGATTAGAAACAAAATCGTTCATATGAATAAATCAACTAAGTAAGAGAAGCACTAATTACAGTCAAAGTTATATTAGACTAATATTACATATGCATTTTAAATAAATTTTATCTCATAAATATGATTGCACGCCGATTGCTTTTAGACTTTCAACATAATCAATCTGAAATACTAATAATTCCCCTAAATTCAATTGAATCATTTTTTATGCTATTTGCAGCTAGAAAACTGTAAAGATCTTATTGTGAAAAATATTACAACAATAATATATTACAACAAGAATTATATAGTGATATAATTCTTAAACAATAAAACCAGAAATCTCATGCTCATAGATTATTCAGCCTTTTTATTGAATATTTTATGTAAAATTTCGAAAGTCGAATCTATATTAAATATTATATTTATATTATATATAGGATAACGCGAATAAATATCATTAAAATACGAAAATTATAATAAATGCGAATGTGAAGTAGTGAGATACATTAGTTTTTCGCAGAATAAACTTTAGTTCAGAAAACAATGGAACCAATGGAAAAATTTGGCTAAAGTAAAAGGAACTGAGTTAATTTTGAAAAAGAAAATATAATATACATAACTGTAAAAACTTCGATAACAATAGAATATTTTTATGATTTTTATGGTCGGAAAACGTTATGGTGGAAACTCCGTTTTTCCTACACAGTCGGTGCGTTTAAATGGACGTCCTTTTAATGGATGATTTTAACAAAATATATTTTTATATTACATAAACATTGCTTTGTATATAACAACATTAATCTAACGATGCAATATTGATTTAAAACCAGTAAATGGAGAATATCATATTTGAAAATTGCGAAAAAAAAAGAAACAAAATGAAATCACATTTCATAAACAAAAACGAAGTAGCGGGATTTGGAGATTAAACCATAATTAAAAATTTCGAGATTTATTGGATTATTTTGTCTCGCGAAACCGATAATTTCTCGCGCTTATGCTCGTCGAATTGCACCGATTCTATCACGCCGAAGGTCGAATTGAAATTCCGGAGATGTGGTGCATCTGAATGCGGACGCTTCGGCACTCGATGCATCTCGAATGCATCACGTACGCACCAAGTGCGGAGCGTCGTCGTGCGTAGGAACGTGCCCGCGGTCATATACGCACTCTCATCCCAGTGTCGTGGGAGGGCCGCGGACGGGGAGGAGGGGGTGCGGCATTGGCTCAGACAGGGGCGAAGGGAAACGACAGACGCCAGCCATTTCGACGAAGCGAAAGAGTAAGTCGAAGAGTGGAGAGTCGACATCGAGTGCAAAAAAGCAGATGCATGTAGGACGGAAGAGAACGAAAGAGACACGTGCGCGTGTATAAGGTGGTCCACGCTTCGGTGAAGCGGTCACTTACCTCTGACTTTCGGCCGCCATATAAGGCGGTGGTCCGGTTCGTTTATTTTCGCTGCATTGGCTTCTACTTTTTTTATTTGAGTCAACGTAGACTGATCTCGAAGGAAGAAATGGGAAAGAAAGTATGGAGTAAGTAAGGAATCTAGTAACGCGTCTTGTATCAACGTTCTGAATTAGTATCTACCAAAAGTTTTAAATGTGCATTTGTAAATATTTAATATTTCGAGAAAATTTTCTTTGATCTTGCTCCTGAAATTTAAGTATTTTTAATCTTGCATTTTTATTTTTGAAAAGTAAACATCCAGCAAGAAATGGCTCGTCAAATTGATGTTAAATAAATATCGATAATATCAACACTAATTCGATTCGACGTCTAATTGACTGTCATTTCTTGCTGGGTAATTAATTAATTAGCAATTAATTTAATTCTAAAGAATAAAATAGATAGACTGTACAATTCTCAAAATTATTGTACCAAAAAGATTAATAATAACTAAATAAAATATATTATTTTAAAAATAACCAAAAATTATCAATGTACAATATTATTTGGATTCACATAGTTGAGAAATTTAGCTTCTAAAATTAGGAACACACGCGAATTTGTTTATATGAGAGCAAAACGTATTCATTGTATAAAATTGCTCGTTAATTTTAATTTTAATTTTCTACAAATAAGACTTTTTTTTTTAAATTTTGTACGTTACTTTTCGTACTCACTGTATTTATTAGATATTCACATGTAGAAAAAAATATCAATTCATTTAATAATATAACGAATTTTATAAAATTAACTGAAACATCGTACATAATAATAATTAAGATGCGCGTATAACAAAAATTAGCGTTCGTAATTCTCATATCGCGGAGAGAACTTTTAAATTACCTGTTATTGAAAAATCGTCGACTGTACACACGTCAATGAAAACCATTGTGCTATAAAGTGCAATATGCATAGGAATAATCCGACAAAAAATGGTAGCGGGAAAACGATCGGGCGAAATACGGAGGTAATTGAAAAATAGGAGAGACAAAAAAAAATAGTATAATTAATATACTCTCCATACTTTCCAATTCAACTCTCTCAATTATCAGGCGCATTCATTCTGTCAGTGTCGAAGTGTAATTAATGAAAGCGAACAAGTCGAATCGTGTCCTCGTATAATACCATTGCGGTGCAGGAGAGTGAGTAGGATTCTTGAAAACGATTGAGAAAGAGAGAAAGAGAGAGAGAGAGACAAGAGAGAGAACCGACCCTGTGGCATAGATATGTTTAACGGAGACGGAAACAGAAGTGCGCTCTGCAACGTGAGTCGCGCGAATGCAAGGAGTACGAGCGTGAGGACGAGAGCGCGGGAGAAGCAGCGCTTGCGGCGTAGTGGTGGTAGAAGGAGAGGATAAGAGGGTGAGTGGTAGGGGGCGCGCTGCACTGCTGTGAGTGGGGAGTCTCGCGCGCGGCAAGACTACGCACACCGGTCGCAGCACTCACAGCATCCGTCCCGCGTCAGTCGGCTACCGCGTTCCGAGGCGTTCGGACTTCGGTTGGTGCTGCTCGGACGGTTGGAGAAGCCGGGTCGCCGGGCGAGCGAGCGAGGCGCGATTAACGCGTACGTGACATACCGGGCTGGAATCCCGATAGCAAAATTACTAGATAGCTTGATAACTTTACTTACTTGACCCGTCTCTTTCAAAATCGCGCGAGAGAGATATCGATTTTTCATTATCGGTCGGCCGTAAGCCGGACGACGTGTCGTAAGACTGTCATATTTGATGTGCTGCTCCGTTCTGTTGTGAACAGTTGTGAACGAGAGAGTGATCCAGCCTTCCGGACTTCCTGTGCGTTGTCTCGGCGTCGTCTCCGTCGTCCCGGAGCTTGCGGATTCCCGGAGGTTCTCCTGTTGTCATCGAGTTGATCGCCGGCCCCGTGCGAAAGTGATCGAACAGGTATGTGAATTTTTTCTACGGACTGTACATACACAACACACGCGCGTAACGCGTAACGCGTGCCTAATGTGACGCATGAGTGAGCGATATCGCGCCGGCCGATGCGAAACCGTCCGGGTTCGCATCTCGAAATGGTCCGCGGCTCTCTCGCGCACCAGAATACTAAAGTTTGAATAGCGCACCATTCTCAGGAGATGAATGGCCGTTACCGCATTTAATGTCGTTAACAGTGTGCCACCGTTAATTAGTAATCCCCGTTATTCGACGTCGCGCGCGCGGTGTCGATTACGAGTAATGTAAAACAGTCGCGTAGGTAGATATTGCTGGTGTCGCAATTAATATTGCAAATTCCGTTATTAAACGCGGCAATTTCGCCAGCGGGGTAATCACGTACGACCCCCGAGTGATGTAAACATGCAAATTAGTCGTTACTCCAAGCAATATAGTTGCGAAGGACATTCCGAAACTCACTGTTACTCTGAACTCCACGATCGGCGGCGTGCATTCTCGCCAGTTTGAATGGTTTTTATTTACGAATAGTTTTTCACATTGATCTCATTGATTCGACGAATGTTAAAAATGATTTAGTAGTGCAAAAACTCGAGTTTACAGTGTTAAATAAAATTAAATATCCATCTAGTCTTTCAACTGATTGAACTTTATTTTGTTTTAATCGTGACTTACCTGACAGCATTTAACACCAACGTGTAGTTTTTGATTTGCAGTTCTCAATTTTTAATTTGTCGTTAAAAATGTTGGAGTCGAAACGTACAGAATATCGTAAGATTTAAATAATTGACTCCTTAAGTAAATGTAACGTATAAAATATAATCTGTGCTTAACTTTCAATGCCTGCTTTTATTTTAATTTGTTTATACTATTAAATTTATAATGTCAAATTATATCTTATTTTTTTAATCATATCTATAGATCGCCTGCACTTTTACTTAATATATCTTTAATCTGACTAAATGGAGTTAAACAATTTAATTCAAAAAACTATGTTACAGATTTAAATTTAATTTATTATTCAAATTTAAAATTCAAATTTAATTTATTATTTATCAAACACATTAATATGGAAAATAAATTTAAAAATAATAACTGTAGAAATGGGTTAATTTACATTTTGACACATATAAATAACAAAATGTTATTTAATTCAACGGATTACGTTAGCAATAAGTGTTTATGACTCTGTGCTGCTCTCTCTCTCTCTCTCTCTCTCTTGAAGAAGAAGAATCGATGCATTCCCGCGTGATTATCGAGAGGGGGAAGATCGATCGTTGAGACGAGATCTAGAATGTGAACTCGGTTTAACGAGTTGAAATGACGAATCGTCCATTCGCCGCCGCGTCGAAATGACGTAATGTCGTATCAACGCGTTCATAAGCCAACGTGCCGATGACCTCAAACCCGCGTCACTTTTTTCCCGGAGAACAGTCGCGGGGGTCTCTCTCCCCTTTGCCCCCCTTTGTATATGGCACCGTTTATCTTTGAACGCTTCCACGCACACGTTGCCCGACAACGAGTCCCTCGTCGCCGAGGCAACACATTTCGATCGTTTGTCGAAGAACGATGGGCGACTCGTGTCGCGGTTCAAACGCGATAATAATACCCGTCCTCGTTTTTGCGGCCGCATCGCGACCCCTCCTTCGTGCAGTTGTGTGAAATTTTTATCTCGCGCGCGCGCGAGTAACGTCTCCGTCGAAAGAAGCGTCCGATACGCGTAAACGGTTTACGATCCGCTCGTTTTACGCGGATGGCTTCTACGATGTGTTTGTTGTTCACGATTACGACGATCGTTCGAATCGTCGTTGCGATAATGCCATAATAATTGACAGCCACGTGATCCCCTTCCCACTTATTACGTTTCAATAACGCGCTCCACGTCGCGTGCGATATGAATCGTGGGATCATCCTGCAGTTGACTAGAGATAATCAACCTTGAACGAAAATCGTTCCGCAGTTGCGATTATGTCACGTGTTACGTTTCTGCTAATAAACCGTCCTTGCCACATCGGCCGTCGAAACTCGATGAGATGTAATTATGTCGCATACACAATAGCTTGTATTACGAAAGGGAAATTTCAGGAATGAGAAAAAAATCTGTTGAAATTGTTTATTATTAAATTTCTCTTTGTGAAATTATTGTAAATAGGAAGGGAATGATTTTGCTGAAGTATCTAAAAATTTAGTTAAATACAGAGCTGAAAATAATTTTGTTGGACCATCAAAATAATTATATGGCACGTTCAAGCTGGTTGCTAAAATATTAAAATTTTTTGTAACATCGCTCATTATGAGTTTCCTACATAATTATTTTGATGGTCCAACAAAATCATTTTCAGCTCTGTCTGGCCAAATTTTTTAGATTATTTCAGTCAAATCTGTTTTTCCGTGTAATACTTATATTTTGCCATATTTCTACATTCGACATTTTTACATCCTAAATGATATATGGATGTTTCGAAAGAGACGCAAGTCTACTTTCATGTACAATTAAGCTAAGAGAGAAAATGTTTATTTTACAAAAAGAAGTAATGTTCTCTTGGTTTAACTGCGGATCATAATTCTCCGAAAACATCTGCTTTAATTAGGGTATTCCAAGGTAGAACTCGAAATCCCTTCTTACTTTATCAGAGTACACTGCAAGCGTGTGCAGTGTCTAATATACCGGAACATATTTAACTTGCAAAAAGACATCGACTCTCGGTTCCTCATCTTATTTAGAAGTTTGAAAGTTGCCGTCCACTTTTTTCTTCTAGAAATTAGTTCACATTTGCGTCTAAATTACTTACGGTACCATCAAATTGACGCTACCGAGGCGAAGTTTAGTAATATATATTTAATGAAAAGCGCGGTGCGCCTTAAGTTGGAGTAACTTTTTGAATTTTGTTAACCGCAGATCAACTTCCGTTTTTCCGCTCGTCCAACACTCCGTAATATATTTTTTTCAAACCTCACGCGGTTAGCGAAAAAAAAAGAAGAAATGTTTACACTGGGATAAAACAATGTAAAAAAAGTGTCAGAACTTTCGGCGTTTATAACTGTCGTTTTTGCTGGAACGAGAAAATGTCACTCGCGCGTGTCTCGTAAAACGTCCCAGTTGTAAAAATAACTGAAACAATCAATTTGTAGGAAGTAGTTTTGACATGTAGTGTAGACTACTCTGTCATCGATCGCTGTATCGAGATGGATGTGCGAGAATAAAGAACTTTGCTTCATCGCATCCACCTCTCCACAACCGTCAAAAATTGTATATGAAACATATATCGTGTTCTGCAAATCTCCGTTTTATTCATGAATTCCTAAAGCAATTGCGAATAGCGACAGCTATGAGAGTTGTCATCCTATATATAATTTTCATTCTGGAGTCACTGCGGACTCGACGTAACGTTAGAGTTATTGCGAATAATATCAAATGTAAACTTTCACAAGAAATAACGTACGTTTGCGTACGCTTTTCGACGAAGCGCATTCTATCACTCCGTTTTTCGCTATACGTTTCTTATGTTTTACGTTTGCTTCCTCCCTTTTCCCACGCGTGTCTTTCCGCATGCGAGACGTATGGCTAATATATTTATAAATTTCAAGTGCATAGACTCCGCAAAAAAAAAAGAAAAAAAAATGAGAGGGCACGCGGTTTATAAGTTGCTTGGACGATGCCGGTAATTCGGCGCGGGAATTGCTTTTAAAATTTCGTAATGCGCGAAAAGTCGTTCGACGCAGTTACGGTCATTCTGTTTTATGCTTAACTCGACAATACGAGCCACTGTACTCTCCCTACGAGCTTACGTCCTCGTATTCCTCGTCGGGACCTTGCTTACCGTTTGCCGCTTTATTTCTTTCTTTTTCTTCTAACTTCTCTCCGCGCGCTGCTCGCTCAACCACTCTACCTTTCTCCGTCGCCTTTTTTCCGCCCCGGAATCGAGAAACCTACGTTTTCCAGCACGTGTCACTCCTCGTTGTTTCTATTCTCTCGCGCGTTCGTTACATGTCGTCAAGTGCATGCTCGTGAGTTTCACGAAATGTTAAAGTCAGAAAGAAGGAACCCCTTGAGCGATACCGTTAACGGCGTTTGCATCTCGTTGCAATTGTAGCATGTTGCTTCCTACGAACGATCGTACGGATTTCGCAATTTTCTTTTTACATCTTGTAATCACGGAATATAAAAGCTTTTATTTATCGTAAATAACAAGTGTGTAAAGATATATTCTCTTTTGTTAAAAAAAAAAATTATATTTAACGAACATTATATTGTAACACGAGAAATAAATTGAATTATGATGTAAATATAATACAAAATTAAGGTGATTGGCAGAAATAAAATTTAATTGATTGACCGATCGTTGATTTCATGACTAATTATTTACTTATACGGTAAGCTGTTTATAAATACGTAATACGTAATAGTGTGATTGTTAAAAAATATTTTTTGATGATAAGACCAAAGGCGCGAAAGTATTTTGCCGAGAATTTTTGTCGCGCCATGTAATTCATGCGAATATCGACCAGAAGCAAAACGATAGAATTTCCTGTTACGAGCCAGTTTAACCCCATAAAATCGTTCTTTTTGTGACGAACAACTTGCACGCACTTCCTCTGAAAGCAGAATTGCATGCGTGACACGTACACCACCCTTAGTAATTACTGTAACGAAACTTTGTAATAAGTCTTTGATCGCGCGGGAATCATGGGTTTTTTTCTATTAAAATACTAACCTTTATCATTCGAAAGCATAATCACACTCGTAAGAAGTTTTAATGCCCTGCACGAATTATATTTAGATTGCTTAAAATGTATGAGAAATATCGTACTAAAATCATCAAATTATATAGAAACATTTTCATCAATTTTTGTTGAAAGATTTACAATTTTACTAAATACAGATCTGAAAACTATTTTTATTATCAAAATAATTATGTTGAAAATTCAAACTTGTTGTTAGAATATCAAAATATTTTACCGCATTTGTCCATCATATTTTACACAACATTGTTATTGACTATTTTACTGCAACATAATTTTTGGATGTAATTTTGTATGAACTGTGTTGGACTATTTGTAATTAATTTTTGTATCACTGAAGATGACTGTATTAAATGTACACGTATATACACACATACATACACATATAAATATATATATGATGTTTTTAGTATTTTTACTTTTATAAAGAGATAATAGAAGCCTGTATATAAAATACCTTCTAAATATACCTTCTAATATATTTTTATTCAGCGAATACCGAATGAATACTGGGAAGTTAATTAAACGTATATATAAGCACTCAACTGTAAGACACGATGCCCGACGTCAAAATCTGTTTTGTTAAGGGCCGCGTAGCGTCCCGTTCTCATAAACATCCCCCGGTACGCTTCCTAGCTTTAAAACGCGCTGTGCAGCCAAGGCTTTTACGACGAGAAATTTTAAGCACGCCATCGTCGTGCTGCTGCTCGCTCGTAAATAACGGCTCTCATTGGATCCCGGGACTCGATCTAGGCTGGTTGCGTTTGTCCGGATTGTGTGGACAAAAAAAAAACTCCTGTTTTATTCGTCGCGCCTCGATCATGGAACGATGGAAAAAAAGAGTGCGGAACGAGAGATTGGGCCGACGCAATCGGGAAACAAATCGCAGCCGAGGTGCGAAATTAGCTGAAAAAACGTTATACTCTTTTTTTTTTGCGGTTCCGTTTGCAATATGTGTTAATTTCTGTACAATTTCGCCTTTCTGCTATGTTAGCGTAAAATGTTATTTGACGCGAGCAAATCTTCTCGACTACTCAGCCAATTATTCTTCCCCAAAGTGTACAGGCTGTTTCCTTCTCAACGCGCGATGTAATATTTTTTTCTAAAGCATTGAGTATAAACGTACTTGCATTGTAACGTACTGACGGATGCGAGACGAGATGGAGTCATTTTATTTCTATTGAAGTCCGAGTGACGTGTGCACAGATAAGAACGACGTAAATATCTTTGCATGATTTCTACAAGGAAAAGAATTCATAGCTAATTTTAATATCAATCAAGTTTTTTACTCCCAAGATTTTCTAAACTTTTCACCGACAATGTTGGATTTTAAAGACACAGACGATTTTTTAATTGTGAATTCTGGTAAATAAATTTAAAAAAAAATCAATAAAAAGATAAGTAAAATACCACTTCTATGATGGTAAAAATTTGTTATTACAGCTTTCACAGGAATGTAAGAATTTTTTCAGACTTTTATACAGTTCGAAACAATATAAAAATCTACACTGAAGTTCGAAAACCTAGATTGCAAAGGGTGAAAATTTCATATTGTCGATGGAGAGTTAAATATAAAAGAAATATTTTCTCACAATTAATGGAATACACATAACAATAAGAAAAAAAAAGAGTGCTTTCAGCAAAATTGTTTAGTTGAGATATTTTTCAAACAGAAACCAAATATTTTGTTTTTATCAACTAAACAATTTAGTTCGTATAGTTTTGTCCGGTATATTTCAACCAAATTTTTGTTGCTGCAGCAAACTTTTGATTCATAGAACAAAACACTTTTTTTTTAGTGTAATTGAAATTTAATTTTTAATCGAATATTACATGTAATAAGAAAAATATAAATGTTTACTAGATGTCTTATACAGAGCCAGGATCGTGTTACTATATTCCGTTCGTCATAAACGAGATGTTGAGTGAAACGTTACGTCACTTGATGTACTTACTTCGATTTCAGTTTTTCATCTCCTTCCCAACCCGTTTGACTTGCAACTTCTATCCCGCATTTAAAACGGAAATTAAGCGGTATCCACCGATGAGCGTGCCGCTGTCTCTCGCCATTCTTGTCTTTTCCTCTTACTTTACATCGCGTTCTCTCTTTCCTCTTTTACCCCCGATTGCACGAAACACAATTTAACTCCGTCTAGAGAAAATACGAAAATCTTCGCGAAACGCAGAAGCGGAATATTAATCGCTTTGCGGGGCAAAATCGAACTTGCATTTGGCTGAGAGGAAAGAGTAACATGTTCGGGGGATCGAATGAATAATGTAAGAAAGTGATCGAGGAGACGTAAGTATATCGCACATTTCATCCTCAAATGAACTCTGCAAAGAAACACATAAATTAAAGGGATGAGTTAACATTTATGAGAAATTTATTCTGTGAATTTTCCACATTTTTCGGAGTATTGGCTTTTTGAAATCGTTCCAATTCGATTCTCTTGCTTTCTTTATTAACGTCTAGCTGGTATTACTTTGTACGTACAATATTTGCGGTGAATTTTACAAGGAATATGCGGGTCGTGATGATAAAGGGCTCCGACAGACCGTCGGCGGTCGTATGCAGCGAGATGCATCACGTTGCGCTCCGGGCCAGAGCTCGATGTGTGCGATGCACATTACATTCATAGGGAGAGAGAGATCGTGTAGCGTGACTTGAGACTTTGGGAATTCGGACCGCGAAAGCAATAACGCACCGTCACGGAAATGGTTCGCTACTGTCAGCCGCATACGCGACCGTCGCGTATGCATTCGGCAAACCCTACACCTAGAGATACGTGCAACTGCAAATTTCACGTATATCGACGTATAAAGCGCAGTACAGTTTTGATGTATGCGGCGCGAAAAATCGATACACCCGTCATTCGGGATCTGCAACATTTATACGCAAATAAATGCGATGTGTCACGTTTATTCGGTTTGAACAAAAATTGAGAATTCTGATAATGGCGTTTACAACAAGCTACACCTTCAACTGGATAAAATATCGAATTTATTTACTATGACTCCTGGCGACTGAACTTTTCTACCTTTCATCAAAATTTTCGCCGACTGCTACGTAACTAAGTTTAGATAGACCAAGTTTACAGATAGTATATATATATATATGTATGGGTTCTTTCAAAAATTCACGGAGAAAGTTAAATGTTTCTTAAAGAAAAGTATACTCTGCCTTCATTGGAGATGGTTTGAATTCAATATAAACATGTACAAATAGAAAATAATTGATATCTAGATTAATTTTCTCTTGTTATTTTTATTACATTTATTTGATAACAGCCAATAATATGTTTATATAAAATTTGTTTAAAAATGTATATTAAGTGAAAAATAGAATGGATAAACAAATATGGTAAAACATGTAAAACTCATTGTAGCAGAAAAGAGTAAGGTTATATCAACCTGTGGCCTAAAGAATCACACGCTATCAGAGAAAAATTAAAAAAACCAAATAGCAACCGTAATACTTCATTAAAATCTACTTTTACATTTGCACTTTCTGTTCGTTTTGTTCGTTTTTGTTTTAAATTCTTTACTTTAAAACAAACGTAAAGCAGAACACTATAAAAAATAAATTTTGTTAAACAGTAGATATATAGAATGAATAGAATCTTTATTTCCTTCTGCATTATACAAAGTCAAAAAGGTAATTTAATTCACTTTTCCTTATCCTCACATATCTGTTCATCCTTTATGCTGTCTATATTAAATCTAAAAAATCCTAATATACCAATCCTAACGTGCAATATACTCGGTTAAACAAAAAATATTTTTTTACTTTCAGTATAAGACAAAAAAGAAAGAGTATATGAAAAATATTATGGTCTTTACCTATTTAATTCTACAATAGAGTGACACACCAAAAATATCGAACCTCCGTAATAGCATCCCAGACAAAAAGTTGACCACTTCTGAATTATGCAAACGATTTGTAGATGGAAAAACAATTTACAATGCTTATTTATTCAAATGATCACTGCGAATTTCGCGATAATTTCGGAGTAATTTAAATGGTCCTTTCAGAGCTCGCGTGCCCTCTCGTATGCAAGCGCGTGAACGCGAACAGAAGCGAGAAGACGAGACGAGACGAGACGAGACGAGACGAGATGAGATGAGACACAGACGTGTAGCAAACTCTCGTTGGACGTGGTTTGAAACGCGGCACTCACCTTCCGCGTCTTCCGATGGAATTCCCAGCATCCTCGATGTTCCACGACTCGTTCGGGAGAGCTCTCCAAAGAGCGACTCGCACGCGCGCGTTCGTATCGGGCGGACTAAAGCAGAAATGTTTCCAGTCAAGCTACTCGACGTGGAATTTGATCCCGGTGAACGTTTGAAATCACGACACATGCACACGCCGAAAGTGCGTTACTCTTAGCTCCCTCGAACTTTAATCTTTCCGCCTGCCACGTCCTTACCATTCCTTCCTGTTTCAGGAAAGCTCGTGCATCCTTCTGCTTTTAATATTTAAACGCCATCGTGTACCGAGGGGACACTATTGCTCGAATCACAGGATGTACGTATAGGGAAGGTTGGCGGAAATTTTGGATGCTCGTCGACGGACGTGGATCGCCGCAATTCCCTTTAATTTTAATCGCACAAGAAACGAGGGAGAAATTTGAATGATTGATTCCCGTCGTGAAAATTGTAATTGCGGAAACATCGCTTTGAGAGATTTCTTCTATTATTTTTTCATTATTCTTGAAATACGCGAAAAAGATGCAGCGTTAACTTTCATTTACCGCACGTATTTTCATTGCCGTTGTTACCACACAAGGATATAATCTATCGATGTTTGATTAACTTTAATCTCGGTTATCAGAATTAGAAAAAGATAAAAAGTAAATTAAATCGAGATTAAAGTTAAGCTACATTAATGGAAACGAGCATAAGTGTTTATAATTTCCATATCTCATGATAAAATGCATCGATTTTAAGAGATTTAACCATCCTGACAGGATCTATAAATAAATAAGAACAAATTTAAGATTTTTAAAAAAATTTATTACTGTTTATGATGCACTAATATTTTATGGGTATAATGAACAGTATTTAAACTTAAATTTGCAAATTTTTAAAGAGATTGAATAAAAAGTTTAAGATGTGGAATAATTTTTTTCTTCGCAGCGAGGACGAGTGTAATATTTCCGATAGTGACGCTGGTCCGAAATAAAAAAGTAAAATATTTTTGAGAATATTTTCTTGCAAAGAGTAATAACTATCGCGTCATCTAGGACTTCTTTTTGAAAAATGTGGAAAGCAACTCGATTTGAAAAAAATTTTTTGGCCTTAAAATATGAATTAGAAAAATTTATTACGAATAAATGAATTAACATATTGAAAAAAGTGTACGTTACATGATAGGTAATCTTCTTAAAAATATTTCTGCTTAAAAATATTAAATGAAGTCAATTAAACTATTGATTTTGGAAAAAAGCTTATACTTTGAAAAATATTTCAAGAAAAACGCAAAAAAGAAGATTCAAAACGACTTTTTAAAAAATAAAATAGTTATAAAACTTTAAGAAAATGCAGAAAAAAGTCAATTTTTTCAAAATTTCAGGATGGTCAAATCCTTTAATTAAAATCTTTCTTCCGAAGAATCTAAAGAAAAACTCTATAGAATTGCTGAGAATTGTAATATATATAAATTGCAAAATTTAATAATAAATAAAAATAAATTTTCCGAAAAATCACGAAAATTATGAAAAACCTTTTTTTCAAAAATTTATTAGTTATACTTAATATAGAGATAAATATAATGAAATATATTTTAATAAAAAAAAAAACATTCGATGCAATATATTTATTTCGCCAAGTAAAGCTGATCGATTTTTTAATAAAAAAAAACCACTATTGCTATGGCTTCTTCATACAAACTGCAGACGCCGGGTAAAAGAAAGTATACGTTGAACACTTAACTTTTTTTCTTTTTCCACATTCGGTCCCCTTATTTCCTACTGTAGTTTCTACAAATGCTACACGATTTTCAAACACTATGTGTATGCCATACACCCGTACTGTAAGAGAGGGTTAAAATCAGCGAATACGAGACCTTTCGAGAATTTTGGCGTTATCTGCACATATGTGGTATGTTCCCTTAAGTGCTCTATCCGGCAATCGACTATTCATCCACCTTTCCGATCGCGCCGTGGTACGGCGGCTATTACAGCCCACACTCCGACGAAATTAGGGTCGTTTAGTACAGCGATTTCTGACGTGCGAATGCGTGCATCTGTAGTTTCGCTCGAAATTGCGCCGCTCAAGGGCAGAAAGCGCCCCGCGTGCGCGCTTATAGCTGTCTGCCGGTGGATTATCGACGCGATATCTCGCGGTTTGGGCTCCCAGCCCTTTCAGCCCTCCCGGCCCTCATCGAGCGCGGGCCTCGAACTCCGCGTATCACGCGTTAACATCATGTGGAGCACCAAACGGAAGCCCCGTTGCGGATCGAGAGTATCGATATCGACTGGATATTTATCGTCGGTTACGTTTCGCGCAACGCTTTCGTTTCCGCGCCGCGCGCTTTCGGGCGCCGCTTCGTCTTGTTATTGCCGTCCCGCTGTTGTTGCGGTTCCGAGACCGACAGGTAATTCATCATACCACGCGAGTACGCACGGCTGCTTCATCAACGATGATACGCGAAATTTCGCGGTCGAGAGTATCGAAAATGTCCGTCGGTTAATCTCGAAATATCATCGCGTGATCGTTCAAAACTTTTATTCTGAGAATTATGAGGAAAGTCAGCTAAGTTAATATACGTCAATTATGATAAAGAACTGATGCGTAATGTAATAAACTGAATTTTAATTTTTTTTTTTTTTCATTTTATACTTTTAGATTTTATATCAAGTATGAAGAAAATGAGTGAGTATATAAGAGAGAGAAATTGTTAAAATAATCTTTTAGCACTTTTGATAAAAAGACGTACCTATTTTTCTGTTAATTAAAATATGTTGGAAAAGAATGAAATAGAACAGACACATTACTCATTAAAATAATCCGCGAGACAAAAATTTTTTAAGTGTCGCGTAATATTATCTCATATAGAGAAAAATATAAAATATAAAATTTTTTAGCAGATTCTTAAATGTAAAATGAATGTACTTGGTAATGGTGTTTCAAGTTACCAAATTCTACGTCGCTTAAAGGTTAACGAACGGTAACAGCGATCAGAGTTCGGAACTGACGTGGCGGAACCCGCTTTAGAATGGTTTGAATCGAAAGCCGCGCATTGGAGTTTCGCCTCAGCCTCAGTGCCTCTATCCTTTATCGGACCTAAATCGAAATTACTAAGCCACTACGAAATTGTACACCGACGGGTTTCTGAGGGCGCGACGTAAAATCTGCATGGCGAATGTACGAGAGCGCAGTGCGGGAGAATAAATTTACGTGCAAGCGTAAGAGAACAACTGATGTCATTGTGCAACTGCGGAAGTGGAAGGAAGTGAGTGTTTTACAGAACTGATGTTAACAGATGTTCGTTCTTTATTTTCGAAATTGTTCCAATTTGTATTGAAATCTAATTTCTACAGATGGTCCCCGATATATTACTGTTATTCGACAAATGGATACGAATTCATTTAATTTTAAGCGAAACTTTATTTTATCTGCAAATTCTCAATAATCTAATTCTCAATAATCTCATTTTCGAGCTCAAACCTCCTTCTACCCTTCTACCTTTCCATCTTTTAAAATCTTTCCTGTCTGCATTTAAAAAAATTATAAAATATGCGATTAAAAATCAAACAGAAGAAACGTTTTAGACTCGAAATAACGTGAAAGATTTTGTTAAATTTATTATTATAAATGTCATTTTATTACCTTATTTAAATTAATCGTGTTTCGCGAATTTTGAAGTGCCTATAAAATAAATATATGAGTTTTTCTGACGTTGTTACGACGAAACGCAATTATTATTTATGTCACTTGTTATCGGGCCGCGACCCGCGAGTGATGGAGCGGCTATAAAGTATACTCGACGCACGCATAAAGTGACTGAAAGTGCGTGCGATACTGCCTGCTTTTTCTCGAACAAATTATCGGCTTGCATGCGTCCTCGTTTAATCTCACTTTTGCATTCGCAGTGTCGCGCACGGGGCAAATTCCCCCCTTTTTTCAGGTCGTACATCAGAGGTGGCGTATCCTTTTTTCTGCATTTGCCAGCGTCAGATACACATGTGTACGTGTGCTGTCCCATTGAATATGCAATGAGAATGTGCTCGGAAATTCCGCGCCTTTTCCTTTTTTTTTTTTTTTTAGCCACAGCTTTTCATCCTTTTTTCACACGTGTTTCTATCTCCGTCCATCTTATTTTTCCTTTGGAAAGATTCGTACCAATGAACTTTCCGAAATAGAGATGTAATTTCTGTAGATTATAGCGTCTGTATCCCAACTTGAAGGCAAGCAGCAGAATATCTTTGATATTTTCATGTATGACGATTTGTAGAAAGGTTCTCTTCTTTTTAATTTAGAAAAATAACTTGTACATTATATTTATCTATATTTATTAATATAATTAATTATGAAAAACGAATCGTACCGTTAGCATTCATTTGTAATGTACAGTAATATCTTAAAAATATTCTTTTATTATCACTATATTTTTCTAATATTTATATCCCTTCGCGATGTATTGAGATAACAATAAAATAAAGCTTTCACGTTACACGATATTCCTGGTATCGATATCTTTACTCGCTTTTATCGAATGTTTCGTTTCTCTTTCCTTCCACTTGTGTTAAGTTTATTAAAAATTGAGAAGAAAAAGAGATAATTGCTTCTAGATATCTTGTGCGATATTTTATTGTTTTTGAAAAATATAAAGGATAATCAATACTGAATGTAATTCTGGAATGCGTGGGCGGTAAAGGATAACGATTCACTAGTTCTTTCTCCAGCTCGGATTATCGTGAAAGAAACGAGTAAAATACGAACTCCGAAGGCAGGTAGCGCAAGCTCTCTCGTTATTTCACTAATTGTGACTCGTTGCTACCTTACCTTTGTTTTCGCCGTGTCTCAGTTCAGAATTAAAACATCCACGTAGTTCGCTTCGGTGGTCAGCTTCTTCGTCCCTTCCTTCTCAACCTTTATTCACTGATCTCTGTACTTTCTTTTGTTTCTCGCGAAGAAGTCAGGGCAAAACTTTCAGGAAAGAAAAGTCTCCTTCCCTACTTCTGGTTAGCTCCGGTACTTTTCAGAAAACGTCGACGACGGCCGGTTTGCGGTTTGCTTTACTCTTCGCCTTCCGTAAATTGTTCGCGTTTAACGGATGTTGCTACATCCGGTAAATTCAAGACTGTCATCCGGCTCCGCTCGGGCAACAAATCTCGAGTTAATTAACAATAGGGTTCCGTGTCTGCTACACGCAAGCACGAATACCTCTGAATGGAAAGAGAGAGAGAGAGAGAGAGAGAAGAGCTATAGTGTAGATTTAGAATAATTTCGACCGCGCAACAGCGTTATTACATGCAGCGGTTGCATGCATGTGCTCGCCGCAAGTGTAAGTGGTATTACACACGAAGTCGTCGGCTAACATGCAATTCTCATTTATAACGAATTCGCAAGATTCACCAGCGGGAAATAATCTGGATTTTATTTCAATGGAATGTAGCTTCGAGCTGTTTTAAAATTTCACACTGATGATCGAAAAAAGGAAAAAAAAAAAACAAAATTCTGCGAAATCTCTTCTCTAGGAGAAAATTTTCAAAAGACTAGTAGTTGAAGTAGACGCTACGACGCTTTTGCGATCGTATGCAAAGTGCTCAAGATTTCCATAAGGAACATAATTCATCGACACTGAACGAGTTCAGCCGCTGAGTCATCACTTTGCAACTTTTACCTTATTCACCTTCACACCTTCACACCTTTCCAATAAATCGGAGGAGAATTTTCGTGTGCAAGATCGAGGTATTAAGGAGATATTAGCTGGTTTATTACTTGAATGGGATATTACTTAATTAACATTGTACTAATTCCTCCTCGCGCTTAATAATATTCTCTGATTTAAACCCCCTCTCATTTGATTTTAAGAAAAAAATTCTCTTAAACTATTATACAATACAATATAATATCTCTTTGCATTATTATTAATAAATTATTTGATTATAAATAAATGTTTTGTACACATGGAATTATTATAATTTTAATATCTGTATGTACGAAAAAAATTTTGCTGCAGTATCTGAAACTTTACCTAGATAGATCGAGATTTGAAAATAATTTGGATTAGATTCAATTATCAAAATAATTATGTAGGAAACTTAAGCATGATGAATAATAAGTTTTGACATTGTAATAACCAGTTTTATATCCCATATAATTATATTGATAGTTTAATAAAATTATTTTCAGATCTATATCTAATATCTAAATTTTTAGATACTTCAGCATAACAGTTTGACGTGATAAACTAGCAAAGTCGATTAAAGATAATTAACAAGTGGTAGGTAATTTAGGAAGGATTGGCTGCGAAGGATCGGTCGGGCAATAAAAGTTTTCATCGTTATTCAGCTCCTCATGTATCACCATCTGTCTATATATATTATCGTTTGGAGATTATTAGTGTCCAAGTACCACGCGATCAGCGTGTAAATCGTAATCGACAATTTACCTGTCAACTTACATTCCACCAGCAGAGGTGTGTAGCTGCGGTTTCGCCACTTGGTAATCCTCCTCGGTTATCTCAAATAGACTCCCGCCGTTTCGTGGCTGTTGATGCGCGATGCTTGGTGAATCGCGCGAACATGTTCAGCAGCTGATAGCTAGTCGAATCCTATTGCTCCTCCGCCGGCTACTGCACGCATTGAACAGGTCCATATCCCGACGATCGTCCAGAACGTTCTCTGGTTCTCTCCGATACTTGCGCGTTCGACCGCGATTGATTTCGCTCATCCACGATAGAATGCCGTTAGAGAACTATGTTGCTGGATACGATGCATCCGCGAATATTCCGCGAATATAACGCGCGGGCGCGTTCTCGCGTGATTTGGGGCCTCGATATTATATTAAGATCGCGGCGATAGCGGTAATCCGCAACGAGTGCCGAGCAAAACTTTCCGTAGTTTCCTGCGCCGCGTAATCGCGATCGTTTAGTGGCGTATAAGTGGTTAGTTAAAATTTAATATATACCAGTCTCTCTTCCTCGGAATCAGTTTGAAAGAATCGGTGATAATAGAAAGCCCAAAAAGTTCAATTATCAGAGATATCATTTTTTTTTACGTTGACGAAGAGACAAATTTGAAATTCTGTTATCAAAACTGTAATTTACATACTGAAATTATCTGTTATCTTGTTTTACAAATTAAAAAATTTGATATACTGTTTTGTACCCCACTTTGGCAACATATGTGTGAGTACAATAAAATAGTTGATTTAATAAAATTTTAATTGAATTTTATTCGTATGTATTTCAACAAAATTGATCTAGCAAAACGATTCAGTTAATTTTGATAGACTTTCTATGCGATGCTCACAGCTATTCCAGAATAGATCCACGCGGATTTTTTCGGAAAAAATCCTCTCGACGAATAGTGATTTCATCGCGGTTTTTTGTCTCCTGCACCTAGCTTCGTGAATTTGATACAAAAAATCGGACGGAATATAAATGTATCGATCATGTTCGCCGTGTGCACGCGTTTACACTATAAATAAAACGTCGAAGTAACTACAGATAGTATATCGGAAACTTATAATTTTTAATCATTGCCGTTTCGAATTTCGTATTTAAATATCTAATATTGACAATTATTAAATCATCGTCGACGATATACCTTTATTTCTTATGGTACGACTTGCTATTCATAAGAGTTGTGTAATACATGCATATATTCACCTGCGTTTCCAAACCCCGTAGAGAAGTAAATTTTCGCTATAGTATCCATCTGATATACATTTATGCTTTATATAAAAGGAAAAACGGAGAAGAGATAGGTAGGAAAGTTATGGAAAAATGAGAGAATTAGGGAAGAAAGCTGTAATAAAGATAAGAAGTTAGGGAAGAGAGAGAGAGAGAGAGAGAGAGAGAGAGAGAGAGAGAGAGAGAGAGACAAGGAAAAATAGAATGAAAAATAATGATGAGAAAAGGGTTAAGAGAGAGGTAAAGCGGTGAGTGCACACGCAGGATAAAAGCACAGAGAAAATCGGAATTAAGTAATAGGATAAGGAAAGAGTATAGCAGAGTGTATAAGAAGAAGAGCGCAGTTAAAAAGGGAGCGAAAAAAGAGTAAGGAGGTATACGCATACGGAATATATATAACGTGAGAGCAAAATTGACGAGATGGTAGACCAAGGTCTGCCATCTGCGCGTAGACTACGCATATTTAAACTTTTCACGTGCATTACTCTGGATGTAATCCAAAAGTATGACAAAGTATTGATTATTGAAATACTAGAATACCTTAGATGCGATATTAAAATATTCGAACGATATATTGAGGCATTGATCCTAAGCAACATTCGAATGTAGTCGCGATTTTCAATTTAATACAATTTTTTTTTTTTTTTAATAATAAGTTGCAATAATTTCACTTTTATCAACTTCAAAGATATGACTGATATTTTAAAAATAGAAATCAATTGAAATAAAGAAATGTACTTGCATATCTAAATATATTTTAGTAACAATAGTTATATAATTTTTATACTTTTATTTCTGAATTAAAGTCACCCTCCTTTCCGTTTAATACAGCAGTTGTGTAACATGGGCCGTTTTACGAGCGATAATAAACGTTCGAGCATGTAAAACAATACAATTATTGCGCTGTTAGTGACGGATTCTTTTTTTTTTTTTTATTGATGACATGTACGCGCTTTTAGTCGGTTATTCGTGTGAATTAAGCGCGGTAATTGCGAACTAAAACCAACGGGACAACGAGGAAGAGAGAGAGAGGGGGGAGGGGATTGGTAGAAATTTCCATAATTCTCGCAATTCGTTTTTGGCCTAGAGCCCTCGGCAAGGGATGATGAGAGAGAGGGAGGAACGAGGGGGAGGCCACAAGGGCGGGCCAAGGGTGGCGCAAAATATTCGCTCCTGGCTCTCTTTCATCTCCAGTTCCGCAGCAAAATGCAAATGGTCGCATTGTTCTGTACAGCGGGATGCTGTTCTATCGCGGGGGAAAGAAAGGGTTCAACGCAAGCTTGAAATATCGAAATGCCGTTGGTGTTCTTTCGACCGCCTATCTAGGCCAACGATAGTTTCGGGTTTTGTCTTGTGATAGTGCAGCTACGATTTGATGCTACGAGCGTTTTTACGCGCGTTCACACGACAGAAGTTCGGAGTCCCCAGGCGAAACGATATTTAAACATTTGGTCTGCGGTGTGGAATCTTATGTGCAATAGCGAGCTGCCTAGAAAAAAAACCACCGGATGTTCTTTCCACTATAAATACTTTTTGCTCGGCTCGCATTCAATTTTCCCATGATAACGTCAGAACGTCTACATTTTCCGAGCGAATGAACGATTAAAAATGGAGATCTCTAGAGAACATAATTTCTGCAAAATAGGAAATAAACAACGAAATATATTATTTGGAAAATATTTATTTGATAAAAATTATGTATACCATACAGATGTAGGAGAATTTTAGTTTATATATATATATATATATATATATATATATCTTATTGCATTTTTATAAAATGTTACATAAATAAATTAATTCAATTCTTAGCGTATAAAAAATTATAGAGAATGAAATTTAATTTATATAAATAATATGTACTGCAATTTTCTTCTTTTTTTATTTATTTTATCCTATTATACTTTTTTCTTCTCTATTGTTAGCAACATGCATTGAAATTTTTTAGTACAATCCGAGATATAATCTGATTTGATCTACGTGCTTTTCTGTATACAACTTCGCAATTCTGTTTGTTATCTGTACGTTAGAAAGGTTGACGATTCTAACTTTGTTGTCATCGGCCAGACACTATTCTCCTGTCCACTACCGAACACTAGCGTCCCATTCACCTTTTGTTTTACGATCAGAGTTACCTCTAGTCAAAGCCCTAGTGGCTTTGTGTTCGGCTGCAATAACGCGTTTCTTTTTTTCTCCAAATTCCAGCGACTCTGTCATCGGTATTTTTGCGGATGAAAAGGATGAAACGACAAAACGAATTTCTTTACACACAATTTAAATAAACGATTTTGGTACGACAAGTCAAAGAATCTTCTATTTAAACTAATTTTAAGCTTTGCATCGTTTATATACAGTGTAAATAATATTGGAAGCTTGTATACGAGCTTTGCTTGTTACGAGCTTACTCCAGTATTATTATTTAAGTTGCAAGATCGAACCTTTTAAGATGCCTTAAATTTTAAAGGCATTTTAAAAAATTCAATTCAAGATATAATACTTTGATTTCGAATCTGCTTTTTCTTAGTCTCTTTTTTTTTTATAAATAAACCTCAGGGACGTTAATTTTTCTCAAATTTTTTTGTTTTTAACAATTGTTTCTTATAGAAAAAT
The DNA here is from genome assembly GCF_024713525.1 of Acromyrmex echinatior. Lineage (NCBI taxonomy): Eukaryota > Metazoa > Arthropoda > Insecta > Hymenoptera > Formicidae > Acromyrmex > Acromyrmex echinatior. The sequence continues at coordinate 6,607,942 of NC_141859.1, read as the reverse complement.
ATAAAGAAATATAGAATATGTTATTAATTTTATCTTAAATTGAGTTTTTAATTAAAGAAAACATTTTTTCATTTTACACATATTAAAAGTAATATTTCTTATGAACAAATCTGCATTCAATTTTTTAAAACTCGACACACATAAGAATACTGAATAGTTAATAATAAGAAATGGATTCACTTGCAAAAAACTTTATATTCCTTACGTAAAATAGTATATTTGTATAAAATAAAATTTTTTTATTGAAAGACTTAATTTAAGCTAAAATTCAGGAAAGATTTCTTTATATTTTATAAAGACGTAAGAAACAACTGTAAAAAATTCGAGAAAAATCGTCGTCTGACATTTCTTTATTTTTATTTACCAGTTAGACGACCTTTTTCTTCGATTTCGTTTTCTCTCCAAAACATACTTGGGAACGTGATACCAACTCCATTCCGCTGTAGCTTTTTTAGAATGACGCACGATATTGCCGATTTCATGCGGTGCGGTGCTTTGTTGATGAACCGTTTTTCTCGCGGAGAACACAGAAAACGTAAGGAATAAGTTTCTTCCAGAAGTTTTCCAATATTTTGCCAGTTCCAACGGTAATAAGAACGGTGTCCACGTGGACCTTACCGTGGGATGAAATATGCGACTCCTGCTCCAGGAGGCGTGCAGGCGCGACACCTCCATCTGTGGTTCGGAGACCACTGCAATTCTCTATAACGTGCTACTGTTGCCGTTTGCGCGTAGTTTTGTTTCCTCCCCCCTCCCCTCTTTTTTTTTTGGTTAAAGTGTGGCGACCGCAATGTTGCCGCGCTTTTCGACAGATTCATCGGCGCGCCTTCGCGTTTGCGGGAAAGCTCCTTTTTCTCTCGTTTCCCTCGCGATAATTAAGCCGCGAGACGAAGTGCAGCCTCCAACCTTGTTGCATAATTACGAAAGCGTTTAAAAAGTACCGCTGTACGTTTTCGCGTGCGTACAGATAATTGTGCTTACCATTATTGTGCATTTCCATTACTTTCTTATTTTCTGTTCGAAATATAATAACCGATTTTAAGCGGTTCTATTCGGTTGTAGCCAAATAAACGCGTGCTTCTCTTTTAACGTGCTTCTCTTGCAGCGTTACTTCGAAATATCCTTCCCTAATTAATGTTACATGGTGCACTCTTACCTTTCCTGTATTTATCCGCAAGATACAGCGTGAGTGTAAGCCAAGTATTTTAATTAATTCACGATCCATCGCGCCCCGTGACGTACGTCTCACGCGCAACGGGGCACTTATTTACCTTACGTCAGGGTGCATCGTATGCACTTTGCGCGGATGCGCGTGTACCGAATTAATCACCCGCCCCGGCTGCGATCTCGAGAATTACGGATATTTATAGCGAAGCCGATTCTGATGCAAATGAGGAAAGAGGGGGGGGGGGGAGAGAGAGAAGGTTTCCATCCCGATAAAGTCGTTTGCCTCCTTCCCCTCTTCGCGCTCTTACCGGGTGTACCGCTTTAAATTATCTGATGCGCTCTCTTCCGTGGAGCACGATAAAATCCTTCCGCCTCTGGTTGCTACGGGAGGAAATCGACAATAAAAATACTTTATTAAGTTCTTCGCATTAAAAATTCTTAGCGCGTGAACCGTACTGTCGAACCTCATTGCGCAGTCCGATAACTTTATTCTCGTTACCGTGTAACTTCCATTATCGATATGTCAATATTTTAATTGAGGTGAAATTTTTTTCTAATCGATTGATCAGAAATCGTCGTTTAAAGTCTTAAGTATGATATACTCTTACGTGTAACAACGCGTCGGCATTATTAATTTAGTTACTCATTTAACGTTATTAAATTTAAGGGAAGTTCAGCATTTCGGTATATTGGGTTTTCGTTTGCGCGTTAATTTTAGTTTAATTTCGCAGTTTATGCATATGGGAAACCGATTGAGATACAATTTACGGAGTCCTGTATTCGTCACCCGTACCGTCGTTTTCCCAATTAGACGCGGCCGATGAAATTCGTCGTGCGAGCGACAATAATTTCGTTGCTTGCTCGCGAGTTAGCTTCCAGTCACCAGGGACCTTCGTTAAATTACACCCGCTACGTCTAGGGAGACGCGGCAACTTAATTAATTACTACGGCGGCAGACTAAATCGTTTTACGATCATACGGTAGAAATCACATTTTTTTCACGCGGAACAAATAAAGGGTGAACGATAAAGGGAGAATTGCGGCGGTAATTACATGGTATTAAAATTCATAAGGTGTTCGAGGGATAATTTTCTTTTCTTAATCGTAATTTCGCATATAATATACGCGATTTATGATCGAATTTACCTTTTTCACTCCTTCTATTTCATATGTCTACCTCATTTGTACGTACGAATGGGAGTCTGATTTTTTGCACTCTTTTGCCCCGCGCTTCGAATCTTCCCATCATTTCTGTCTCCCTCTCCTCTCTTGCTTTCTTTCTCTCTCTCTCTCATCTCCAATCCATCCTTTCTCGGATATTTATTTTTCCTCGCGTTTGCTTGATCCGCATAGTCATTATTCAACCGTCCCAATTTCCGGCTACCACTACGCGAACAAATGAAAATATTTGCCCGAGAGATTTGCAGGTTTGATTGCTGAATTTCCTCGTCGGTTTTCTTATTCCGTGTACGCAGCGGAAGCGTAACGCCTGCGATTTATTTTTGACGCATGATATTACATGCTTTCGAAAAGGTAAAGTGGATGGATAAAATATTACTGCGTACTCTCGTGGAGAGATGAGAAGAGAAAGAAAAGGCAGACATTCCATTTATATATATAAAATGACTCAATTCACCATGATCATTTTTTTTCCGAGGACGTTTTTACGCACTGGAAATTTAGAGAAAATTGAGAAAACTGTAGACATAAAAATGATTTACGTGAGACGTACGAAAAAAATGATTTTTAACCAGAAATAGGTAATTTAAGATACATAAAAGCAGTCATAACATAAATCAAATATTGAATCGTATACGGAAAGAACGATTTTACTCAAGTTTTTGAAAAGGTAAGTACAGATCTGAAAATAACTTTGGGCTATCAAATAATTATGTAGAGAGCTCAAGCATGAGTAATGTTGCAAAGTTTTGACATTCCGGCAAGCAGCTTAAACGTCCTACATAATTATTTTGATAAATCCAACAAAATTATTTTCAGATCTGTATCTAGCTAAATTTTTAAGCACCGCACTAAAACCGTTCTTCTTGTCTACTGTAAAAATAATTACTTGTAAAATTACATATACAAATTATAGGAGTAATTTTAAAACTCACTATTAATGGGATATATTTACATATATTTAACGTAAAGTCACAAATTCCAAATAAAATTACTCTTTTGTACATTAACTACAAAATTTGCAAAAGTAAATTTACAAATGAAAATAAGTTTATAAAAATATTTAAGTATTAATTTGTCAATGAATTACATACAATTTTTCTAGAGCTATACTATTGATGTGACAAATATAATGTGTGTGGTACATTACCATTATGATATATAATATTACAAAAATATGTACATTTACAAAACTGCAAAATATATTATGTTTTTGTAATTTTCCATTTGATATGAAGATATATTTACATGATTAAAGATAAAAATGCTGATTTTTGTAAAAATTTTATATATTCTCTATAAACTGTATAATTCCTCCACATATTATTTATGTAATTTTACATACTTTCATACAATATTCATATTAAAAAAAATAAAAGTTAATCAGTTAATATTTATGAATGAGATAAAAATTTGTACACATTTTATACATTTCTATTTTATCCATTTATCATTTAAATATATATCCATATCCAAGCGGTATAAATTTTAATGGATCCGAGAATGGATCTTCCGTTGAAATTTTATATTTTCCTGAATTCTAACAAATTAGTGGTCAATGCTGTATATCTAAACGCGTGATCCGAGAAGAACCGCGACAAAATGGCGCAAGGATAATCGGAATTGTCCAGCGTGGTGGTAGGAGTTGAGCGTGTGGATCGAGTTTAGCATCAAACGAGGGTCTGTAATCCTAACTCGCTTCGGTCCGGGTCGAAGGATCTTGCGGTAATCCATGGCTAGGATCGAGCTTAAATCGCTTCTCGTGACACTAGCTGAACAATCCTCGCCCCAGGGCTCAACATTCTAGACAGAGCGTGCTAGCTCGACCGTAAAGGACCACTCGAGCACCGTAAATCCATCGTCGCGCTTGATCCTGATAGCGAAGTCTCCAACATTATCCTTTCGGACCACGTATCTTTTTTTTTTCTTGAAGAACATCCGGCCCGAATGATAAAAATCGATCCCATTGTACGGCACATTTTTTTTACATTACACTGCTGAGCATGTCATTGTAACTTGTAACGATATCACGATTGAAAAGTGGCGGTGCCAGTGTTGAATTTCATAACACTTGCTATCGCGCGTTGTATGATGGAGATTAATCCTTTCTCGCAAAGATACTGCCGTATAATCGATAGCTATCACTATAATCAATATTCATATTCGACATTGGAGAGAGACTCAAGATTGAAAACCCAAGTTTCATGTAAATAAAGTTTGTGTCGCATCTTGTAGAACGTGCTGGAACTCGTTCATCCAACTCTCGGCACTTCTCTCTCTCCTTTCATCTTCGTCATTCCGCCTACTTTTACCATCTTCTTCTTTCACCTCTCTGTATAAGTTGGAATTCCCGAGTCGACGAAACTCGATCACATACAATCGATAATTCTAACGCGAAATCGAGCCTCAGGGAAAGGCCGGAAAATGAACGGACGGCAAATGATTCGTTGGTCTTGGGTTTTATAAATTAACTTGGGTTATAACCGTTGAGGAGGAAAACGAAAATATGAGCTAGATACTCTATGTGGGTTTTCTTTCCTAACTGCATGAATAGCTGAGATGCGAATATACGTTGCGATATCGAGCTCCTCAGACAACCTCAAAAAGAGAATTCTCTGTATTTATCGAACGTTGATATTCTTCCTACCGTTCTACGTGAACAGGATTTTTAATTTATATCACAGTCGACGACTGTCTGAATGATTCACATGTACATAAATTGAACGTTCTAGGAAAGGTAAGGAAGATTCATATTGTAACAGATACACGATTCCGCATAATTTATATGAAAAAAAAATAGCTTTAGTTAAATTAGCAGAAACTGTGATATTCTGAGATATTGATCAAAAGTTTCCTTAGGCAAAACCATTTAAAAAATGAACAGATTTTGCACCATTTAAAGGTTATTATTTTGAGTCTAATTGGATCGAAAAGTATCTTTATCTGCTAACAATAAGCCATTTTTTTATAACTGTACCTTATTACTTTATGTAGAATAATGAAATGGATCAATTAGAATGAAGAAAATATTGTATAATAGTTGCATTAAAAAAAATTATTCAATTTACAATACAATAATATATTTTTCTTATATCAATTGATTTATCTCATTATTCTTTGCATAAAAGTATTAATGTATAGTTACCAAAAAAAATGAAGTTTAGCAGATAAAGATACTTTTCAGTCCAATTAGATCTTAATAACCATCTGTCCTAAATTAGAAGGGATAATCTAAATTTTGTCCCAAATTAAGGATATGATATTATAAATTGTCCCTCTTTTAAATGTAAAAATAATAAATGTGAAAATAATAAGTGAAAATAATAAGCGTGAAATATAATTTTCAACTATTATGTGAAATGATATTTTATTTAAACACCCAGATATTGTTCATAAAATATATTCAGTAGAAAAGTAGAATTTTTAAAAATAAAATGCGATTTCGTAACTTGATGTAATTTTGTAATTATATATGAATTAAATATTAGTTGTTTATAAATATAATAGTATAATGTTGTTCATGTGGTTCTTGTTAACAATTATTTAATAAATGTTTATCTATTAAAATTTAATTACGACTATTCAATTTTTGTTTTAATAAATAACAATAAATAAAGGGCAAAGTAAGAGTCAAACACATTTTAAATTGTAGCACAATTAAATAGAATATATTATAAATAAAGAAAAATAAAAATAAAAATAGTTGAAAATATATAATAAATATAAAAAAAAAACATTACAAGTTTCGGCTATATCGGATTGAACCTTCTTCAGACATTTACATTTCACAAAAATCACTGTACAAAATTAGATCTTGAAAATACCCGCATATTCCTTAAATTAATAAACTCGAGTGAGTCTTGATGTACAACTCGACATTATTCGCGTGCTATTGGACAGTCAAATGTATTTCATATCTCTTGGAAAAAGATCTAATAAAATTTTTTTTAATGCTTCTCTTTGCCTCTTTAAGAAGTTAGTCATCTTAAATTAAATCCTAAATAGCAACTTTCAAATGGTGCTACAGTAAAATCTGTCCACTTTTTTAATGATTTTGCCCAAGAAAACTTTTGATCAGCATCTCATAATCTAGAAAATATCACAGTTTCAGTTTAATTTGACCGAAATTATTATACTTTTTCCGTATAATTTGTGCGGAAACCTTTAAAATTTCAAGACTATTAAATTTCTCAAGTTTGAAGTTGATTTTTTTTTTCATTAACAAGGGTTTTCGTAACAATTTAATTGTTTATTAATACACTGCACGTTTCTGACTCTATTATGTGGTATAAGATAATTTATAAATCATACAGACGTTCTGATTTGATCTGAAATAGCTAACTCACGGATCTTTCTACCTCTTCGAGCTCGAATCGGACGAGCGATTGCGAACAATCAATAATCCCGTTTCCCGTGAAATCGAGCACGAGCTCGAAACGTGAGTTCCCGGTCGTTTCGTTCGTCTGGAACTTTAAAAATTAACCTCGTGCGCGCTCGTGAACGACCTTCGCCATTGCCGGAGGAAGGAACGAACGAACGGACGGCAAAATAGATATAGGGGACATACTCTCGTCGTCGGCGTCACCGTCGATTTTCCAACAATTCGGATTGGGGAAACTCCTCGAGGCTCCGCTCTCGTTCACCCTCTCGCCGATACTTGGACGTCGTAAATCTTGCAACGAGAAACTGCCTCCTTTTTCGTACCCCCTGCTCTCGACATCGTCGTTTTCTCGCCCGGGGCAAACGAAAGAGAAAAAAAAAATGGAAGAAAAAGGAAAGAGGAACGGGCGGAAAGAGAAGAAAGCTTGCGAAATGTTCTCGCTTGACGACGCGCGCTATTGTATTTATATACAGTTGTAAAATTCAATCGTCGTTCTCAGAGCGCCAAAAGACATATTCCGATGCATACAACAGGAGTCTTTCTGATGTTATCGTTACAACAGAGGTTTTTGTAGAAAGCTTTTAAGCTTTCGCGATGATGCTTGGTTTCTTTTCACACATGAATGGAATTTGTGATAATTGCATCTATTATTGTTTGCATCCTTATTAGTGTGCCTTTATATTTAAATAAGCCATAAAGAAAAGTAGCACAAATTAAAAAAGGTACTTTTATTAAGTTACATTATTAATACACGCCAAAGATAATTAATTTTTTAAAGTATTGAAGTAAACATTTTTTGAAACACACATGCAATAATTTAAGGGAATTTATGTGAATTCAGTAATACTGCAAACTTTTGAACTTGTTTTTATTAGTGCACTCTGTATTGGAGCTGAGAACGTTGTATTATGAGTGTACATTGAAATTATAAGTATAATTAAATAATAATTTCTGTAATATTTACTTCAACAATTAGTTTACATCTATTATCTGTTTTAATAATTATAATATATTAAAATTAGTTAAAAAAAAAAGTGGATACAAATTGGGGACACATTAACAAAGCCATCGTTTCTTGGAGGGGCGCACTTATAGAGACAAAATCATTCTTTTTATTTTTATCAAAAACACATTAACATTTTCTAGATCAAGATAGAAGGACTTATTGATAAGAAAAAGAAATAGTTGAAAAATATTGATATTGATTTCAAGTGTAGAGAAAAATTAAAGCTAGTATCAATGTTAATAATGAGGAAAGGAAACTGAGAGCATCACTATAGTTGTTAATAGCGTGTATCAATTTTAATAATATTTTTGAGTATACTTATTCCATGAATATATATTACAATTCTTTTTATTCTCAATATTCTGGATCGAACGTTTTGACCTTATTTTAGGCCAGCGATTTATTTTAGCCTTTAGCGAGTAACATAAATAAAATTACCAGAACACTCTTGATGAATTATACAATATAAGTGATTACATACTTCAATATTGTGAATGTCCCTTCTTGAAAGTGAACTGTAACAGGTTAATTCAGCTAATAGTGCGTTAATAAGTGAGAAATAATTTTAATAGGTAATCATTAGGCAATTAATCTGCGCGTCAAGATGTACATAAAGCATGATGAATAAAGCTACAATATTTAGTAATTAATTCAGTAATGAGTAAGTTGGCTTAAAGGGCATACTATAAATAGGACGATTATTTTAGCGAAGTTTGTGTTAATTCGCCGATATTAAACGCGAAAATCGGTAATTAAACTCGATTTTTTAAATTTCAAAATTTGAATGGTGGCTGAATATTGATTACAATCGATAAAATCAATCGCGGCAAAATTGTAATTGCGCGTTGTCCCGCGGCGGTTGAAACTTAGACATATTATAATTTCCCATAATATTCGGGCGATACATTCGAGTCCCATAACATAGGGATCCCGCGTACTAAATTAGCGGTCAAATAACATTGATTGTTGGCGTAGGTTCGGATCTGATTTGTGCGGCCACTGGATTGCTAGCTTAACCGGAAGGTATCGACAATGGCCGGAAACAAAAGCAGCCATTGTAAAGCTCACGGTCCGGTCGCATCGGGCCATATTGGCGGTGGCGGCGGTGGCGGCGGCGACAAGGGCGACTTGGTCCGAAAAGAAAAACGAGAAACGGCGGTTAATTTCCCATGGAAGTAACCGATTGCCGCGGAAAAATAGCGGGCGAACCAGACGCGCGGTATATATCACATCCGGTCGACGCCGCTGCTGACTGTTCCCCGGAGGCTGCGCTGCACACGCGATGTTTTGCTCTCTCTCCCTCAGGCCTGAGCCCGAGCGCCAGACTACATTCACTTTCGAGGGTTATCAGGAGGTCCCACGGGACCGAGAGAGAAAGAGAGAGAGGGTGAGAGGGGGTCCCGCTTTGTCCAGCGGATCCCATATTTCAAGGGACCTCGTTGAAAAGCCCTGTACCGTACGTGGAGTGTGCGCGTACATACCGTTCGCGTGTATATGACCATCGTACGTTTCTCTCTCTCTCTCTCTCTCTCTTTCTCTTCTTTTTTTCTCCTCGTCTCGGCTGAGGTAAGGGGTGCAACATTGACAAATGTTCCGCCCACTAGTTTCCACCCTTCCATCCTTCTTTTTGCCCTCTTTTCCTTCTCTTCTTTATCACTCGGATACGCATATACGGCAATGGACGCACTTCTATCCCTGCTTTAGCGACGCATCTTTTCGTGCGGATTTTACGATGCGGCCCGACGATGAATACGCGCGTAGTCTTGTCGTACGAGAATTCTAATTCCCGTACAAATCGCGTCCTTCGCGGCGGGAATGAAAGGGAAACGTAGTGAAAGGATGAATATTCCTCGGAGTAAGGAAAAAGTAATTAGAACCGTACGGTAAATGGCGGGAGGAGAACTTGGGAGATTTCTGCAAACGTGCACATTAGAGTAACTTACTTTCCATTGGCCTCTATTAAAAGTAATTAAAAAGTTACGTATGAAAGATTTTAAATTCAATTTTTAATTGTTTATATTGACAAATGGTCTTAAAAAAAAAAAAGAACAATAACGGTTAATAATTTTATGTGATTTTTATTTTCTTAAAAGCAATGCAGAGAGAGAGAACGGAAAGATTTTATTGTTATTCGATCTCTGTTATACCTATTTTTATTTTGAATACGAAATGTGCTTTCAATAATTAGGCGAAATAATATAAATCTGACGATATATGCGCGAATTTAAATTGTTTATCGATTGACATAAAACGTTGAATATTAAAAGCGCTAAACAGAGCCTAATGAAAAGTCGACACGAAACTCATCAGAGGAAACTCAGCGTTTCCGAAGTTGAAGCCGCGGATTCCGGTGCACCGCATATTAATCAACGTACCAATCAACATATCGATTTATCGAGGCGGTAAACATACCGTTTCGCCAAACGCTTCGCATGCAAGCTAGTGGTTTTATTCTCGCGCGGTCTGCCCGTCCCGCCATGGAAAAACGTTCACGTTGCTCTCGCACCACCAATTTAACTTGGCGCATTCCATTACTGCGAGCATACAGTTCCTGTTTTCCTCCATCGAGGGCCGCGGCTCGTAATTTCGGATTTTAACTGGCGTATAATCGTCGACGGTAACGACGCCGCGGGATAATAAATATTATCTCACTGACAGGTCTCTCATCTCTCTCTCTCTCGCCTCTCCTCTCCTCTCCTATCTCCTCTCTCTTTCTAATACCCTTTTACTGCGTTACTTTATCACCCTGCGTTTTGGCCGAGCATCGATATAGTTATCTCTGTTTGCTCACGCACATCCGGTTAAACTTGGCACATCGTCGAGCGCGCTTTAATTCGCAGGAAACTCGCCAAACCCGCCGCATCGTCGACCGTGCGATATTTCGCGAGCGGGGGTGTCGACCGACACGGAATGGAAAAGGTAAAAAGACTTTTGCGGAGAAAGTGTAATGAATTGGAAAAAGGGAATAACGTGTCTCCCTCAGATATACATACAAAGTCGCGAGTCGACCATACCGGCAATCTGAATGAACTGAACACTAAATTATAATGATTATTGGTTGTTTCAACGAGTATATGAGAATATTTGAAATTTATTTAAGTGCAATCTACTGATGCATAACGTCAGTCTGTAGTTCGATCGATGTTGTTGGTGCTGTACCGTTGCACTCGCCCACGCCGGTGAAAATGGTCGATGCCGATCTATCTTGCTGTGTTTACCGAAACACACGTGTCAGAGAGTGCGAAACTGTCGTCGCAAGCTTCGCCACCGCGTTATATAACTAATGCAAAATCGATAGTTCATTTCGCGGCCGCCACAAGGCCGGTTTTTGTTGGCTTGCCGGCGAGTGGACATACAGAGAGGTGTAAATTAGAGTGCACCCGTAATTGGATGAAATGCGATATTGGATCAAATGTAATATCGGCCAACAGCAGTAGCAAGCCTGCAGCGACGCGACTGATATGTACGCGGTCGTTGTACCGCGTTGTGTTGTTTACCGCCGTCGATCCGTCACTTTAATATGCGTAATCGAATGATATAACGGTCGAAAGTCATCCGGCTGGGCTTTCAATTAAATGGGTGCTCACGAAAGTGCATCTCTGTTCCCGCTTGCCGAGACGTCGAAGTAATTATTTGTGATTAATTTGGCGATTTATTCGTGTAATTAACAATTAGTGATATGGAGAATAAGAGAAAAGTCATTTGTGGCGGAAATCTTTGTAGCGATTAGCGTAAATAGTCGATTTTTAAATTACATTGTTACAGTAAAAACATTTTGTATTTGTGTTGATAACGATTCGAGTACTTGTTAAAATTTTGTGTTGAATTTTTCACATATCCAAATGTGTTAATTAATGTAATGTGATTTTGTTACTTGAATATTTTATGTTGAAATGATATTCAATATTTCTTATTGTTAAAATAATATTTATGAGAAAGTAAATAAATTATAAAAATAATGTACCTATTTTAAAACGTAAACTCTGATAAATGAATAAAATTTATTAATTAATTTGTTTCACATTATGAATATTAAATGTAACTGAAACATGTTAATTTGATATATTTTAAATGTAAATTTTAATGAAAAAAAATAGAATTTCTTGTATCAGTCACCTTTTGTGTATTAATTTTTTACATAATTTTTGTTTTTTAAATTTGAACTATTTGAAACATGTGAAATGTGTTAAACCTCTTATGGTATCGAATGCAACGTTTATCCTCGGATTCGTCTATTTTACAGAGTCCAGACACTGTTTGTTTATAAGAGAAAACGTTTTTACGTTTTTTTATAAGAGAAAAGTTTTGATATATATTATTTATTTATTTTTATCCATTTTGTTATAATATATTAAATAAAATGTAAACAAAACAATCGAGTCAAAATCAATCCTACAGTGTTAAACATTTTATGTTAATGTAGGTACTTTAAATTTGAATTTAATTTATGATATTTCATTAAATTTAATATATTTATAACTAAACGGTATATATATGTATATATTTGTGTACATGAAATTTTATATATTTTTCATGGAAATTTATGAAATTTAATGTACTTTTTATAAAGTTTTATGAAATTTAATGTACACGTTCATTATATTTAAGTAACTACTGTAACTTAGTTTTTAGTTAAATCATTCATTACTTTTAATTTCGTTTATAACTACGAGCTTCATTTACATGCAAAGGAAGCATTTCTAACTATATACTTTTATGGATATCTTAAAAATTCGCAAGAAAGTTAAATTTAACACGAATTTTATGATTGTATACTTGTTGATAATCGGTTAATAATTGGTTATAAATTGGCAGCGATGTAATTATCATAATTTTATAAGATTAGTTACGATAATGATTCTGAAACTTGCATATGGGGTTTCTTGCGGGTTTTGAGTCATGGAAATGCGACGACAACGACCGACCGTCACGAATGGTGAAATGGAATTTTCAATCTCGGGAGCATCGAGTAACATCAACGCCGTATGGATGGAGACGCGTCTGCTGTTTTCGAATTCTTTTCTCTTTTTTTTTTCTCGTCTTCGACGTGACCGGAAAGACGAGGTGAAAAGATTGCGTTATGCTAGCGCACGAAAGAAAGAAATTGGAATGGCGACGACGATACGCTCGGCAAACAGATTACGATAACGCATGTTTCTCGCGCACGCACGAACATGCGGCATGCAGAATTGCGGAAGAATGACGAAGAAATGTCTGGAGGGAACGCGAGTGACCGAAAAGACATGGTGTTGAATTTGCAAGCAAACGACGACTCGCGTCGACGAGTGAGAACTTCTATCGTATGTCGGGAATCTCAAGTGATTCCACGTTCGCGAAATGAATGATTCCACGTTTTCTATTGCTCATATGGATTAGCATTTTGAATAGAGTCGTAAATACTCGAATAGTTATTGAATCATAAGAAAATTCTAGAATATTAGAGTTAAAAAAAATTTTTCTCTTCGACGTATGTATTTTAAGTATTGTGAAATTAATTAAGAAAAATAATTTCGACGAATTTTAGAACTTAAATATTTCAGTGCGAATAATTTATATGTTTATTCAAAATTCTGCAAATTGCGCGCCGAAATCTTTTTCAGTCTTGAAACGCAATTATAAAACAGAACTAAAATAGTAATATTATATTGTATATTAAATTGATAAGCAATTTAATAATATTGAATATTGATGCTAAACATTTTAGAAAGATATTAATAATTTGATGCTACTATAAGCATCTTAAAAGCTGTAAATAATTTATTGCGGAAAAATATTACCTTAGCCGAGATTTTAGCTCTATTAATATTCTTCTAAGATGTTTATTAGCATCAATATTATTAAATTGCTTGTTATTTTATTACATGATACTACTCTAGTTCTGTTCATGATTGCGTTTCAAGGCTACAAAAGATTTCAGCGCGTGATTTGCAGAATGTATGCCTATGTATATGAATTCACACTAAAATATTTAAGCACTGAAATTCGCTTTGATCGACAATAGAACTATTTTCTTTTAATTAATTTATTCTCGTCGGTCTAATTTCACACACACACACACACACACACAAATTATATTTGTTAAGTGTTGGAATATTGAATTTTTCACTACTCTGTTCGAAGCCTATTGTTTTAAATTATCATGAGCGAAAAGCTGGTTATATTTACGTAACTTAAGATATCAAAATTGAATTACCAAAATGCAATTAAATGCTTTATTACAATATTTCATTATATAAAATGAAGACTGACAAATCGAAGGGTCTTCATTTTTCGAAGCTTTTCTTATATTATTTTCAGTTCATATATTATATGTAGCTCATGCGGCAGAAACGTCGCAATGTGTCGGTCTCTTTTCGGATCTTGGGAGGCTGTATAACGCTGCCGAGCGATAAATTAATCCAATCGTTGCACCCACGCGCGGCTTCCTCTGCACTTTGAGTTTTATACACTAGTTGCCACGTCGCTTGGCGTGTTATGTTTCGCTTACGTGCATCATGTGTCGTCTTTACCATTCAATCTCCTTTCCTCGTCCGAAAAAAGTCTTGTATAATAATATTTCTTAAAATATTTAAAATACTTCAATCAAAAAAAAAAAAAAAATATTTACTACCGCGAATGCCTAATTCATAATTTCTTTAATTTTTTTAATCGAATGAATTATGAATATAAATTAGGTTATTAAATATATTCATTAGAATTGTGATAATTAATTCTCTAATTGTACAATAAAGAAAGTATTATGTTTTAAAACGTCTATTGTTTTTATAAGAATTTTAATTTCTCTTTGCTTAGATCTTATCATTAAAAAAACTCGTTAAAATCTTAAAATAATGCTAGTCCGACAAAATTATTATTTAGGTATTTTCCAAATTTATAATCTAGGTACCCCTTAATTTTCTGTGAAGAAATGTGGTAAAGTTTTCACCGCGCTTTCTAAAGGTTCGGGTCAATTAGATCCTGTACGATGTTCTAAAATTAAAACAATATCGGAAATTGTGAATTAGACGCGGACGCTTTGTAGCACTCGTTTGACTCTCATCCAAGCAATCGAAGGTGGTCGAATGTTAATATTCGTGAGAGAGAGCTTCGTCGGTCGATTAGCGACACGATTCTGGTATGAGGTAGAATAAAATGAGCCGTCGTTCACGGATTCGCAAGCTATTTTCCGCCTGAATGTCCATTCGTCGTCGATGTACCGCGCGATTCTCGGTATATTCCATTCGTATTCCGGCACTGTCGGAAACTTCGCGATAATTCGATGTCTCGACGACTGCTACAACAGCAGCAATAGCCTCCGTCATCATCGTCGAACCAAAGCGGCCTACGTGACTTCCACATCACTTCCCACTATTCCGCCTCCATTCTGCCCCGCATTCTTCTCTGCCTCCGAGTGTAGCAGATATTACGTAAAGTTCTATAAATAGAAATCCATGGAGCATTATACATTTTTCTCGACAGTGTAATGCCAAGTCCAAAGTCAAATAATATTTACAATCAATTACAAGGAAATATTTTTACTAAGTATAACATTATTAATATATTGTGATGTATAAAAATGTCTGTTATATCTTTTATGACAGATTTTATAATATTAATTATATTCTTCAAATTAAATTGAATTGAAATTTTATTATGTTAATGATATTGATTTTAAATAGATGCTCAATTGAAAAGAAAGTATAGTATTGAGGATTTAGCATGGTGAAAATTTATATTGTTTTTACTTACAATCAGAAATAATATTTTTGTTTTAAGAGACTAACATATTGTGATCTATTATTTATTGATTTTCATAGTTCGGATGATATAAATTTTTACTGCAGTTGAGGTTCGTAGTTAAATTTTATTTTCTTGGTATATAAAACAAAGAATCGGGGAGTACCAAATAAAAAAATTTTTTTAATTTATTATTATTTCATACACATTTATTCCTTTCTGAACATAAGTATAACAATAACAATGAATTAACATGTTATTAATATATCAATATATTATTAATACGATATTATTTCATTAATATACCCCGATTTTCGACAGACACAAAGGCGCAGTTTACTTTTCAGTTAGATTCATTACGCAACAGTTTACCATGTAATCATGTATTGTATAATGAGTTATCGTGTAATCACGTATCGCATAATGAATTATCTATTCCTCGTAATCAGTTTGGAACAGAGGAACAGAATACTTAATGTGATTGCTACTGTAAAATTGTAATTATTTTGAGATGGTAACATTTCTAGGTAGACATGTATGTAACCTTGGCCTTGTTCTTGCTTCAACGCTCGCGCAAGGTTGGCGCATTGTCATTCGGTCAGTGACATTCGAACGAACAAGTAGTGATGTGAGTTGTTTAGTGTATCTTTATATTTTCGGAATTGCGACAAATATATAAATTGCGTAATTATTCCTTACGATTATTAGGGTCAGCGATGATAATATCGCACGACTCATTAACTTTCGACGACTTGCGTTATTATTCAAGTTGCTGTGCAATGCTTGTTGTGTGCACCACACAAAGAACTACGCGATTGTAATTAATTGTGTTTTCGCGAGAGATTATTGTATGAATGCAAACAAAAAAATCTGAAAGGAGGACGCGAGGTAATGGCATAATGAAGCAACTAGGATGAATATTTGATTATTTATTGTCTTATTATTTGGATAGAATTAATTATTTATAATTACATGAAATGAACAATAATTAGAGATTCTAAAATATTAATTATTTTGGTCGATGCTATAATTAGATCGTACTTGCGTTTTGTAATTCAACGTATTATAGGTGACATTATATCTCCACTGTTGCGCATCGTAAGTAATAAATTATTTTTTACTTACTAAAGCTGGGATCTGTAATTTTATTAAATGCAGATAATATTTTTGAATTTGTCAAGTTGATAGCGCAAGACTAATACAAATGCAATACCTCACAAATCCATTGTTTTAAAAATTGATGGGCTATAAATTTATTTTAATATATATTTTCTATATTTCGTATTTATTTATATTTGATAATAATTTGATTTAATAAGAATTTTTAAAGTAAGCAAAATGAAATATTTTGAAATACATATATTAAATTGTTACACACCACATACAATTTAATCTCACAATCGAAACCGAGAATTATACTTGATTTCATACAAATCAATAGATGATAGATTATATGGCGTAATTACTTTGTGCATGCAAACTTCACTCGATATTATTGTCAATATATATATATATATATACACACTGGTATATGTATATATAAAATAATTTTTATGAACAGTATTTTTTATCTCCTGGGTAGAGTAAATATGAGTAATGATATTCTCGCGGCTACTGTTTTAAATATAATACAATGAATTTAATTTTTTTGCAAGAGAAAAGTGATTGTCAATGTACGCGTGTAACGATTAAATATTAAAAAAACTCGTTAATTGCCTCCTCAGAGGTGCTCTTTTTTCCCTTGTTGCCCCGGGTAAGTGTCTTGTGTGTAGCTACCTATAAAGTCAGGCCCACCCAACCTTAACGTACAGGCACTTTGCGACAAGAAATTTTGTTACGCCGCGGTACAAAATGGTACGCTGAAAGCATCTAATTCGTGAAGTAAAAGGGACAAGTTTCCCTGTGTCTTTCGTTTGCGTAACTATTGTCCTGAACGATAATGGATATATAACTTTTCAAAATCAGCTAAATTTTAGAATTGTGATTCGTACAAAGTAGGAACAATGTTTCATTAATATCATTATTGATTCGTAATTCAAGAATAATTATCGTATTTTATATTTTATACTTAGCGACAAATGCCAAATTTACTTATGTTTTTAATTAATATATGTTTTGTTTCAATGAAATCGTATACGAAGAATGAAAATAACTCGGACGAAACAAAATGATTCGTGCGTAATGAGGGAATCTCATTTAATGTACCTTCGTTTTTTGATATTACACGTTGGTCACGTTGATGAAGAGGCGCATTTCAACGAAAAGCACGGGATATGAAAAGTAATAATTAGATGCTCGGCAATATAGATGTGTATATTTTTCCTCGTTTTTGACGGAGCTTTGTCTGAACAGTGAAAACATTACAAGTATCGAATGAATGTGTAGAGAAATATTCGCCACATTCAAACCGAATATTAAAAAAAACTTAGGGCGGATGAGTAGAATTAAAATTAATTTTAATTTTTCGTCGAGCACGTCGGCGTGCCGCAATGGATGTGAATTTTATGCGGAATCAGCGCATAAAAAAAGTGGTTTGCGGGAGTTATAATTTTACGTTTGTCTACGCTTTAATATACCTTTTATTAATGCTCGTGAAACGTGTACTTTGTTCGCCCGATTGAAATAGTGGATTTAACAAAACAAAAAAAAAAAAGAATCGCGAATTTTCACCAAAAAAAGAATAAGTTTTAGATTTTGATTACACGGAGAATGTGATCAAATGCATATTGATACGAAAAAATGTTTCTCTTTCTCGTTAAATCGAGAATAAAAGATAGATACATGTCGTCGGTGATTTTTCAGAATTCAAGATGTTTCCTTTTTTTTTAATGGCTCTTCGCGTTGATTTATTGTCCGTACGCCGCATGCGAGTTTCAGTAGACGAGCGAGAAAGGAGGCTGGGGGATCCTCGTTCTCGATTTATCGGGGTCAGAGATATCGATAAGACGCGATCTGCGACAAGAGTAACAACGCCCTGAGGTCGTGCGGTTGCGAAAGTAACACGATCAGATTCGATTTGACTAACGGTTCCTTGGCGGCATTACCAGAATTTACAGAACACACGTGATATATAAGCGTGCACACGCCAGGGACGGGCTATCATCCCGATTTATGACGGCCAGTCTTCACTCCCGTTCTTTTATCGGAATTTTTCCGGGAATTAAGGAACAGATAAATGGCCCCAATCCCCACGTCGAGATAGACCAAAATTTTCGCATTTTTAAGCGTTTCATGATTGCAGGAACATAGGCGACTAACTTATTCGGCGTCTACACATTTTTTTTTTTGTAGTAAATATTATTCGTATTATCTTGAAACACATTTACATGAATATTTTGAAATTAATCTCCGTACTTCACATTATAATTTATGAACGTTGAAAATTTATATCACATGCTTTCTCCCATTTTAATGCAAATGCGTTTCTCGTAACGTTTATAATATTTTTCAATATGGCACTACACAATCTGTCATATTAAATATACAAATGATTCACTCGCGAGAGACCAAACATACAAAATACGAATAACATTATTAATTTGTTCTCCTACAGGAAGGGACTTAGATAAATAAACGAAGAGAAAAAAAAGTAAAGCTTTATTGCTGCAATCTCGCGATTAAGAGTGACTAAATTTTTCATCCTTTCTTTTCCTTCGTTTACTACGAAAGTTCTGCTCGTCGAAATTTCACGATGGACCTCGGACCGATGCATAAAAACTCGTTTCATGAATTTTTATGAACTCCGGCCGGTAACACAAAACGGCCGGAGTCGTCACGTCGCGAGAATGTGCGGGGGAGATAGTTAGCTGTCCGTCTCGTTCTTCGCTCTATATACGCATCGCGACAATCTCGAGGATCGCCGATGCGGAAAATGAGTTTCCGTGCTACCGGAAGTGACGCTGCGCTTTGGGGAGGGAAAAGTCGAAAGAAATAGGTAGCACGTGGCGCGGTGGCGCGTTTCGGTACATTTTGTACGTATTATTCTCGAGAATGTGTCTCTCTTTCGTGTATCTTTCTCTCTGTTTCTTTCCCTTTCTCCACCATTCCTTATTTATCTTGCGCGCTCTCTCGCGACGTTTCTGTGTGAAGAGACGGAAAGTCTAAAAGGGAAGAGAGAAAGATAGGGAGGAGAAGCGAGCGTGTAGGCGGAAGATCTGGACTGAGCATTAAAACTTTGAAAATAACGGAGTTCCTTTTAGTGTTTCTGGGAGCTTTACGAAAGCCTGGCCGCCTGAGGGCGGGATACGAGCTCGTATTACTGGAGATTTGCTAGGGAAGAAAACCCGAGTTTTCGGATATTAACTCGCCGTTTTTACTACGCGGAATGCTGTGGCTAACGCCTCGTAGTTGCGCGGCTTTAGCGACGGAATTCTTAACACATCTGGATGATCCTTCGCGACAAGGAAGGCTGAAAGCTCTCGTGAAACTCACGAATATATAATCATAGTACTTTTACATACAGAATAGCCTGCGCAAATTTATATGTTTGGCAATATTTATTAAAAAAACAAAAATACCTCTTCATTAGAGATTTTTAAGGAAAACATTTTTACTTATCGAAGCTAACAGAAAAGTGTCAAGTACCGTTGATTTTTATGACTGTCGACTTTCTTTCTTAATGGCTTTTTTTATTTCAGATCGTGTATCATTGAGATTAAAGTCGTGAATCACGGGACGTTTTATCTTAAATGATAGAGCACCATGCGTGTCGTGGTCGTTGATCAATTTATTCATGCTTAAAATTTAGTACAGTTTTTTTCCCCGATCATGGATTTCGCATGATCGCATAATGCTGGCGTATTGACAAACGATCCCAAGATATCCTTATTCCCATTGTCGATATCGCCGTGGAATACGAGGGCATTCGATGCTGGTCGAATCCTCAGGTTTATATACAGGCATGGTGAGTTACAAGAGTGGGAAGATTTGAGCTCTGACCGACGATTGATAGAGAAAGGAGCCCGCCTGCGGTTGAGATTCGTTGATGGTGACGGATAATAAATTGAACGCGCGAATGGTGCCAATTCAGCATTTTATGCCGGTTGCCAACGAGGGATGAAAGAGAAACCCATAGAATTCCCATTACAGAAAGCGTGTGAGTGCGAACATGCTTATTTCATCATTTGGTTGCTAGTACATAAGGAGCGTTGGAAAAACAGAGAAAGAGAGAATTCCTGGTTTTTTAATACACATAAAAACAACAGATTTGTTGAAGTATCTAAAAATTCAGCTAGATACAGATGACTTGAAAATAAATTTTGTTGGATTATTAAAATAATTATGAAAGAACGTTCGAACTTTTTGCTGGAATGTCAACAGTTTTTTGCGGCATCGCTCATTATGCCTGAGCCTTCCATAATTATTTTTACGGTCCAGCAAAATTATTTTCAGATATATAATTTTTTAGATGCTTTAGCAAAACTGTTCTTTCCATGTATTAATTGTAGATTTCTTTCCTAACATTAATGCGATCTTTTCACTACAATGTTAGAACACTAGTAACGTGTACATTTACAAATTATAAAAGTAATTTGTAGATGGAAAACTAGATAAATTCAGTAAGAAAATATATTGATTATTTATTTAAATTCTATATGACTTTTTTTTAGTTTTATGTGTAAATGATATTCAGTTGTGTAAATACTATTAAATATCGGAAGATGGAAACTTGTTGTAAAATGCAATGAATAAATGAATAATATTGTTCTGTTCATCAAACATTTTTTATATTAATGAAAACAAAAAGCGAAAGTCCGAAATTATGATATGGTCGACAAGAATTTAAACAATATATAAATATAATTTTATTTAAACGGGGGAATAATCTGATTTATCAGCTTTTGTCTACGGGCTTAGCTTTAATAGATTTGTTAATCATACATAAGAACTGGAAATTTGATAGAAACTCATCTGGTGCCGAATTTAAAGCGAGTACCAGAAGAACAGACGCCGCGCTGAACAGACACTATTCGCAATTGTTTCATTCTCTCGCCCAGCCGCCTCTACTTATCTAATTTACTTCCTTGTCTGTCGAATCTTTGTTAAAATTCTCTACGCTTGAAAATTCTGTCTATCGGAAATCATTATGACATTTATATCAGTTATGCATTAATTTAACATAAAATGGATAAAAATATTATAATTAACACGTTAATTTACGTGATTACAGTACACGTGGATAATTCCATTCTTTGTTTCATCGCAGAAGTACGATGGAATAAAAAATTTGATATTAGATAGATCACATTAATACGATACTTAATACGATATACTTTGTGAGTCATTTGAAACTGTGATGTTTGTTTTAAAGACGAATCGGCTTGGGATTCATTATAGCAGAATGTAACGCAATACGTTACATTCTACAGAAAGGAGAATTTATGATTGCTCTGTATAATCCGTTGGCGTGTTGTGTGTGAAAGGAACAACGACCATCATTTGATCCTGCAATGTATTCCCTTTAATTAACAATATAATCCCTATTGTCCGAGCTTCGATGAAGCGTGACCGGGGGGTGCAGCGTTGCACTTTACGGCGTGGTTGAGGCTCATGAACGGTCGCTCGTAGATCCGTGGCCTAACCAGTTCGGCAACGAGATCGCGGCACGAGAATACGCGATAAATCTTCCCGCGGCTGCCTGAATGCCGGAACACGCACGAGGAGCAGTCATTTCCGGTGGAATGCACCGGCAGGCTCGCGGAATAGTCGATGGGGAGGATATTATCGATCCGGCGACGTCGTGTTAAGACCACGAAAGACCTCGTTATCAGTATACGAGGGAGGACATAGGTCGCTGCCATAATAACGCGACGGATAACGGCCAATGGACCGGGATTTAGATGGCTTATTTAAGAGTAGAAGTCGAATTTAACGTCGCACGCAAGTGTGATATTTTAAATAAGATCTTTTATTATTTAAAATATTATATTCGCGTGCGATGTTGAATTTGACTTACATTTTTAAATAAGTTGTCTATATATACATATATATATATATATATGTATTAATATATATTCACTAGGACTTAACTGAATATTTTAGAAATATTAAAGAAAATATATAACATTTTGCTATATTTTTATAAAGGAGACTTCAAAGGGAGAAATTATAATTATGATTTGTACATATTGTAATATTTTTAATATTGTTTAAATGCTTAATCATAATTTTAATATTCCAAAAATATTTTTTAATTAAAAAAACTTTTAGATTCACATAAAAAACATAGATTTTATTATATATATATTTATTATATATATATATATATTTTGAATTAATATAATTTGAAATAAAATGTTTTATATGAATTATAGATATATTTAAGTAATACTTTTTTAATATAATAATTTAATTTTTTTTTTAATTTGACTTTATAACAAAAATTTCACTTGTATCATGCCAAAAAAAAAAAGACCTTTTGATAAATTTCTAGATTCATCAATAATATGTATACATATTGTAGATTTGATCGAAGCTAAATCTTTCTTCTAATGAAATACTATAAAGATGTACATGTATATGTTGCTAAAAATATACAGATATGTTTCATACTTCTGAAGTATTTTCGATCAATTTTGACAGCAATGTGTTATCATATTGGTGATGTAAGAGAGGAAACATAATATTTTTATACATCTTGATATTGAGGATGTTTTTTCCTTCTTATAATTCCAAAATTTCCGGTATTTCGTTCTAGTTCAAGTTTCACTCTTCAATTAATGAGATGTTTGTTCAATAATTTCAGCGTGATATTGATTTAAGGTATTTCGAGACATTGTCGTGCACAAAATGCTCTCTCTTTCCTATTCGTTCCCTGTAATCCCGTCGTATAATCCCGTTAGTAGAGGCACA